>NC_091150.1:64889088-65024731 GCF_040958095.1 Procambarus clarkii
TCTCTCTCTCTCTCTCTCTCCTCTCTCTCTCTCTCTCTCTCTCTCTCTCTCTCTCTCTCTCTCTCTCTCTCTCTCTCTCTCTCTCTCTCTCTCTCTCTCTCTCTCTCTCTCTCTCTCTCTCTCACTCTCTCTCTCTCTCTCTCTCTCTCTCTCTCTCTCTTTCTCTCTCTCTCACTCTCTCTCTCACTCTCTCTCTCTCTCTCTCTCTCTCTCTCTCTCTCTCTCTCTCTCTCTCTCTCTCTCTCTCTCTCTCTCTCTCTCTCTCTCTCTCTCTCTCTCTCTCTCTCTCTCTCTCTCTCACTCTCTCTCACTCTCTCTCTCTCTCTCTCTCTCTCTCTCTCTCTCTCTCTCTCCTCTCTCTCTCTCTCTCTCTCTCTCTCTCTCTCTCTCTCTCTCTCTCTCTCACTCTCTCACTCTCTCTCTCTCTCTCTCTCTCTCTCTCTCTCTCTCTCTCTCTCTCTCTCTCTCTCTCTCTCTCTCTCTCTCTCTCTCTCTCTCTCTCTCTCTCACTCTTGTTATGATCTCAGCCTACAGGAGAAACGAGTCTCCCTCCTTGAGAGTTATTCATCAAGCCTGACCTGATTAAAAGGTCTAGCAAATATTGAGGTGATAACCCATATGTAAAATGGCTGGTTGGATATGTATAACAGTTTGAGATTATGGGCAATGAAGAAGAAAACAGATAAATGGCTGGCTAGGAGATGTGGACATTTTGCTGGAGGCGTGAGGCTCGCTTCCGGAGGTCTTTGACCTCACTTGAGTGCCAGACATCGCAGGGGAAAGCTGCGCTCCGTGAGCTCCCGTCAGAAGGGAACCCCTAGTGATATATCTCGAAGAGAAGAGAAGTGTGCAGACGTACCAGCTATGGAATCGAGCTGGGGACGTGTGGTCTCAAGTCGTGGGCAATAATTAGTGAATATTAAGCCGCCCGGAGGCATTATTGTGGGCCGTGGAGCGCCCTGACCAAGCCTCGTCAGAGGAAGAAGCGCCCTCGACCTTATAATCTGTGGTAAGCACGATATACGCCAGTTCATAGTGATTGTTTGTAGTTGGTCGTGTGCCCAGCGACAGTAGCGATGTTTATTTATAAGTTAGACATGTTTTAATAAGGCAGAAAGCCTGAAATAGGAGAGTGAAGAGGGAGGAGCATGGAGCGACGTCCATCCCCTCTGAGCGCTGGCGGGCGACTGAGGGAGCCTGGCTCCTGACGGCGAAGGACCCTCCCAGCGTGAGTGAGGACCACCGCCGGGCGAGGTGGAGTATGGACCCGCCCAAAACGGGGGAGTCCACTCTCACTGTATGTAGAGAACAGATAGAAGTTTGAGGCAAGCATATTGTGTGGTTATTTTTGTTTATGTGTTAAAGGGGAACATTTTATTGGAGTGTCGATGGGTTGCAGGTTTGTCTTTGGGGAAGAAGTTGCTGAGAACGTCGAAGCCACTTCGACGTCGAGAACGTCGTCGAAGTGTTGGTATTCTGATGTCAAGGAGTGTTTTACACTGAAGTTTAGAGTTACAGTCGTAGGCTGGATTACCTACAGATGTATGTGTTCCAGGACTGACAGTGATCGATTGATCATTGTTGTGTATCAATGAACATTTATACTGATATGTTATTGCATTCAAATGCTGATTTTCTTGGTACACATTTATAGATACATATATGCGTTATCTAACTGATGGTGCAACAGTGTATGTAGACTGGATCAACTTGAGGAGGTTAATAGTATCAAATGGTGAACCAGGAGATAGGATACCACTTGATAAGCTGATAATAGAGTTCTGATGGTGTTGGAGTGCAACCTGATTGTGATATTGTAGAGTATAGGATTCATTATTATTATATGTGTGTATGTATCGTGTATGTGCTTTGTCCAGTAAATGTATCCCAATTTGCTGGTGTTTGCCCTTGTCCTAGTGAGGCTTCCCAGGAGGTAGTAAAGAAGGAGAGAGAGAGAGAAAGAACCAAGAACCACTGCTGTGGACAGGGTAGAAGGTAATACTAATAAGTCAAAAGGGGATTGAGGAGATCATATCACCTAAGGAGAGAGTGGGGAGTCACAGCGGCTCGAGTGGGTGTGTGCACGTGACAACGAGGCTAAGTGTTGGAGCCGCATCCCCTAAATGTGTGATGTTGAGCCCCTCTCCAAGGGCCAGAAGCGCCTAGTGTGATCTCCTAGCGAGGTATAAGCACTCTACCGAGTTGTGGGTTGGGTTGTCTGCAAAGGAGGAACAACGACGACAACACCAACCAACCCACAGTCTATAATAAATTGGGGGCCTGTGTCCGGGAGAGTGAACTGACACACCCACACCCTGTCCAAGAGTGGATTTGTACACCCTTGCTGAAATAAACTGCGTGACCGCAGGTGTATACTCTCTCTCTTGGGAAGACTCACAGGACAAGATGGATAAGGTGCAAGCATTTGTGGAGTCAGGCAAGCCTGAGGACTTAGAAGGTTGCACGAGGGATCACTTGAAACAAATAGCAGAAAAATGTGGCATTAGGTTGAAAGCATCTAAAGTAGCTGGGATGAAGGATGAGATCCTGAGGCAGTTAAGAGCCAAAAGTGAAGCGGCAGAGCAAGGATCCCAGAAAGGAGCTGAAAGTGGAAAGGAGGATGATGGGCAGGATGACGTGAGATCCCAGGGATCGAGTAGGAGCAGCAAGAGTAGCCGCAGTAGCAGGAGTAGCCGAAATAGGAGCTTGGAGAGATTCCAGTTAGAGCTCCAGATGCAGCAACAACGAGAGGACAAGGAGAGACAGTTCCAGCTGGAAAAGATGAAATTAGAACTCCAGATGAAAAATGAAGCAGAGAAGGAAAAAGAAAAAACCAGACTGGAAATAGAAAAAGAGAAAGCCCAGGTCGAAAAAGAAAAAGCCCAGGTCGAAAAAGAAAAAGCCCAGGTCGAAAAAGAAAAAGAGAGAACAAAACAAATGCAGATAGAAGCGAATAGAACCTTGGCTGAGCAAAGGATTGAACATGGGTTGCCAGAGAGCACCACCCAGGTATCACACCCACCAGATGTTAGGGTTAGGGAGAAGGACATTCCCTTGTTTGTTCCCGAAGAGGCGGAGAGCTTCTTCGAGCATTTTGAAAAAGTAGCCAGTATCAAGGAGTGGCCACAGGAGGAATGGGCCCAGCTGGTCCAGTTAAGATTGACCGGTGCAGCCAGGGAGGCATACACCCAATTGTCACTGGAAGAGTGCCAGGATTATGCCACGGTAAAGAGCAGCATATTGCGCTCGTTTCAGTTAACTCCAGAAGCTTATAGGAAGCGCTTCAGAGAGATGATCAAAGTTGGAGCGTGTACGTTTGCTGAGACAGCAAGGGATCTGGAAAGACGATTCCAGAAGTGGATTGAGGCTGCTGGAGTTGGATCCTACGCTGACCTGAAGCAACTGATGGTCATGGAGAAGTTCTTGGAGATGATGCATCCCGAAACAAAGTTCAAGATCCAAGAAGCAGGGATAATGGAGGTGAAAGATGCCGCAGATAGGGCGGATATGATTACGGAAGCATACAAGAGCTTAAGGGAGAACAGAGTGAGAAGCGAGGCGAGACGCAGCAATAGCAGATCCAATGAAGTCTGGGGAGGAAGAAATTATGAGAGACCCAGAGGAGTCTGGGGTGAGAAAAATTTTGATAAATGGGCAGATAAAAGTAAGTACCCTAAAACTCAGAAGAGTAGGTCGCGCACTTCATCTGAAAGTGAGGATGGAGGGGCTAAGCGAGAAACAAATCGTGATCCAGGGAATCAAGAATCCAGTAAAGCTCCACAGAGTATGAGTAGTACGTCTGGCCCGAGGAACTCCAATACGAGTGGGCAGAGTCAGAGCTACTCTGGTACATATAGAAGAGATTTTTCCCAGATGAGGTGTTACAATTGTAACGGATTGGGTCACGTGATGCGAGATTGTCGGCAGGGCAAGAGAGTTGTAACCCTGGCCATGTGTGACCCCCGAAGTAAATATACTAATGTGTTCCGAGACAAACCACAGAAAGTGAACTTAGTGAACGAGAGGTATAGGCCGTTCATGAGCAAAGGTTGGTAGGAGGCCAACCTGAGGTAGAAGTGGGTATCTTAAGAGATACCGGAGCTAATCAGAGCTTGATTACGAGAAGCCTGATTGGGAATGATCGACGGTTAGCTGGGCAGGAATAAGATGAGGGTATATGGGTTATTGTCGGAGAGTGACATGCCCGTATGTGCTGTCCAGCTAAGGTCGGAATATGTGTCGGCAGAGGTGATGTTGGGAGTATGCCCCGACATACCTATTCCAGGAGTCCAAGTGATCCTGGGGAATGACTTGTGCGGGACAAAGGTGTTGCCAAGAGTCATAGCGGAGACTGTGCCAGAGGAGTGCCCAGAAGGCCATGGCACGGGTGGGACACCTGAGAGTGTGAACCTGACTGACATCCGAGGAGATGAGTCAGGTTACCGCCAAGCCATTGAAAACCCTGTCTCGGTAGTGATGAAGGCAGAGGTGGCCGACAAGGAAGACACTGGAGAAGGTGAGACAGTGTCGATTCAACCGGTGGAAGATATCGATGTAGATATAGCATGGCTGTTTGATGAAGGTCCAGCCCAAGAAAATGAAGTATCGGTGAGGTCAAAAGTGAAGATGGCCCAGCCGAAGAAGAATCATGTGAAGAGAGCGGACCTGAGTAGAGCCCAGACTGCTGAAATTGAGGGTCGGAAGGTGAATGCAACTGTGCTGAGTAGAAATGAGGAAAGATGTGGACATACCGAGGACGAGAGTAGAGCGTCAAGTTGTCCACGAGCACAGAGGCATCTGGATAGTAGAGTTAAGTTGTTTGAGATGTCAAGAGTTGACATGTTTCACAGAAAACGTAGAGGAGAGATAGTGAAGAAGAGTAATAGCCGAGAAAATGAGAGGAGTAGAGACAGTATGTGTGGAGAGATGCTTACGAGCACTTTGGGAGAGGCAAAGCGACATGTATGGTCGAGTGCTGTTGGATGTAGTATAGTGCCCGAAGAAACTTTTAGGGAACGAAGAAGAGTTGAAGGAGAAGAAAGGGAGTTGTATAGAGGTGAAAAATGTGAGAAGAGGATGATGATGCAAGCATGGAGGAATAGAAGAAAGCCGAGGACTCGATGGAAGACAAACAGGATGTCTCGGATAAATGAAGAGACGAAAGGGAGGATCGTCGGTGAAGACGAGGGAGTGAAGTATGATGACAGGAGACGAAAGTATAATGGCAGTAGATGGAAGTATGAAGACGACAGAGGAGGTACAGACAGTAGACGTCTGACTCTGGACGTGAAGAGAAGAAGACGAGGAAACGGAGGGTGGAAACAGTAAGTAGAGTGGACCAATGGATTGCAGGCGTCCAAGGAGGACAGCCTAGCCAAGAGGTGCCAGAGAAGTCAAATCGTTTATGAGAAGATCGTGTTTCTGGAGAGTTGTGAGCCAGATGTTGCAAGGAGCAACGAACTAGTTGTAGACTCCTACGGGAGTATGTAAACAGACTAACCGGTCGAACCAATCGGTTGAAGAAGGAGACAGTGTGGTGGCGGATGTATTATCCCGAGCTTTGCCACTGGAATAACTCTCAAAAATAAGGGGAGGGGAGTGTTATGATCTCAGCCTACAGGAGAAACGAGTCTCCCTCCTTGAGAGTTATTCATCAAGCCTGACCTGATTAAAAGGTCTAGCAAATATTGAGGTGATAACCCATATGTAAAATGGCTGGTTGGATATGTATAACAGTTTGAGATTATGGGCAATGAAGAAGAAAACAGATAAATGACTGGCTAGGAGATGTGGACATTTTGCTGGAGGCGTGAGGCTCGCTTCCGGAGGTCTTTGACCTCACTTGAGTGCCAGACATCGCAGGGGAAAGCTGCGCTCCGTGAGCTCCCGTCAGAAGGGAACCCCTAGTGATATATCTCGAAGAGAAGAGTTGTGTGCAGACGTACCAGCTGTGGAATCGAGCTGGGGACGTGTGGTCTCAAGTCGTGGGCAATAATTAGTGAATATTAAGCCGCCCGGAGGCATTATTGTGGGCCGTGGAGTGCCCTGACCAAGCCTCGTCAGAGGAAGAAGCGCCCTCGACCTTATAATCTGTGGTAAGCACGATATACGCCAGTTCATAGTGATTGCTTGTAGTTGGTCGTGTGCCCAGCGACAGTAGCGATGTTTATTTATAAGTTAGACATGTTTTAATAAGGCAGAAAGCCTGAAATAGGAGAGTGAAGAGGGAGGAGCATGGAGCGACGTCCATCCCCTCTGAGCGCTGGCGGGCGACTGAGGGAGCCTGGCTCCTGACGGCGAAGGACCCTCCCAGCGTGAGTGAGGACCGCCGCCGGGCGAGGTGGAGTATGGACCCGCCCAAAACGGGGGAGTCCACTCTCACTGTATGTAGAGAACAGATAGAAGTTTGAGGCAAGCATATTGTGTGGTTATTTTTGTTTATGTGTTAAAGGGGAACATTTTATTGGAGTGTCGATGGGTTGCAGGTTTGTCTTTGGGGAAGAAGTTGCTGAGAACTTCGAAGCCAGCAGATGAAGTAGCTGATGAGACTCCAAGGTAGTGGAGCAGAGGAGCTCGAGCTGTGAGGAGCAGCAGTGAAGAGGAGTGTCACGTGCTTCTGTAGAGGTGGTGTAGCAGCCAAGAGAGCTGTGGAGGAACCTAGCAGAAGGGTGAAGCACCTTAGTTGCTCAAGGAAACTTCATGATAGCAGCCTGGAGGAGCTGCAGAGGATCCTGGTAGTGAAGCCCGGAAGAACCTAAGGATATTAGGGTAGTGAACTTCCAGAGGTGGAAGGGGAAGTTCTGGTGGATTACTTGTAGGGAGTTGATAGTGTTTGGTTGTCAGTGGCGTGCAAGACGCAGTGAGAGGTGAGTGATTGTTGGTATTCTGATGTCAAGGAGTGTTTTACACTGAAGTTTAGAGTTACAGCCGGTCGGCCGAGCGGACAGCACGCTGGACTTGTGATCCTGTGGTCCTGGGTTCGATCCCAGGCGCCGGCGAGAAACAATGGGCAGAGTTTCTTTCACCCTATGCCCCTGTTACCTAGCAGTAAAATAGGTACCTGGGTGTTAGTCAGCTGTCAACGGCTGCTTCCTGGGGGTGGAGGCCTGGTCGAGGACCGGGCCGCGGGGACACTAAAAAGCCCCGAAATCATCTCAAGATAACCTCAAGATACAGTCGTAGGCTGGATTACCTACAGATGTATGCGTTCCAGGACTGACAGTGATCGATTGATCATTGTTGTGTATCAATGAACATTTATACTGATATGTTATTGCATTCAAATGCTGATTTTCTTGGTACACATTTATAGATACATATATACGTTATCTTACTGATGGTGCAATAGTGTATGTAGACTTGATCAACTTGAGGAGGTTAATAGTATCAGGTGGTGAACCAGGAGATAGGATACCACTTGATAAGCTGATAATAGAGTTCTGATGGTGTTGGAGTGCAACCTGATTGTGATATTATAGAGTATAGGATTCATTATTATTATATGTGTGTATGTATCGTGTATGTGCTTTGTCCAGTAAATGTATCCCAATTTGCTGGTGTTTGCCCTTGTCCTAGTGAGGCTTCCCAGGAGGTAGTAAAGAAGGAGAGAGAGAGAGAAAGAACCAAGAACCACTGCTGTGGACAGGGTAGAAGGTAATACTAATAAGTCAAAAGGGGATTGAGGAGATCATATCACCTAAGGAGAGAGTGGGGAGTCACAGCGGCTCGAGTGGGTGTGTGCACGTGACAACGAGGCTAAGTGTTGGAGCCGCATCCCCGAAATGTGTGACGTTGAGCCCCTCTCCAAGGGCCAGAAGCGCCTAGTGTGATCTCCTAGCGAGGTATAAGCACTCTACCGAGTTGTGGGTTGGGTTGTCTGCAAAGGAGGAACAACGACGACAACACCAACCAACCCACAATCTATAATACTCTCTCTCTCTCTCTCTCTCTCTCTCTCTCTCTCTCTCTCTCTCTCTCTCTCTCTCTCTCTCTCTCTCTCTCTCTCTCTCTCTCTCTCTCACTCTCTCTCTCTCTCTCTCTCTCACTCTCTCTCTCTCTCTCACTCTCTCTCTCTCTCTCTCTCTCTCTCTCTCTCTCTCTCTCTCTCTCTCTCTCTCTCTCTCTCTCTCTCTCTCTCTCTCTCTCTTTCTCTCTCTCTCTCTCTCTCTCTTTCTCTCTCTCTCTCTCTCTCTCTCTCTCTCTCTCTCTCTCTCTCTCTCTCTCTCTCTCTCTCTCTCTCACTCTCTCTCTCTCTCTCACTCTCTCTCTCTCTCTCTCTCTCTCTCTCTCTCTCTCTCTCTCTCTCTCTCTCTCTCTCTCTCTCTCTCACTCTCTCTCTCTCTCTCTCTCTCTCTCTCTCTCTCTCTCTCTCTCTCTCTCTCCCCTTGGTGCTGTCATTTTTTTTTTTAAATTTGTTGTGTTTAGCAGCTCGCTGGAGTCCGTGCTTTGCGTGTGACGTATGTCAATACTCTTTCATCATTGTGGATAGTTTCCTGACAACATGGGCCGTGTTCGCACGTGATTTCAGTGACTTTGTGATGAGTGTGTGTGGTGTGAGCTGCACACAATGCAGCCACATTCGCATTTTTGGGGGGATGGGGGGGGGGAAGTAAAGAAGAAGGAGAGGCATAGGTGAAGGGAAGTTTAAAAGTGGGAAATACAATGAGAGGTATGAAAGCAGGCGGGCTGTCCGCCTAGCTGACAACTTTGTATGTGTGACGCGGGTAGGCCTCTTGGGAATACTCACATGCCTCCACCCCATCCTCAACCACCAACGCGGCCCACAGGTCAGGTCAGCTGACTGGCCTCTCTCTCTCTGTCGAGTGTTGCACCTGACTGTGCTTGCCTAGAGTGTCTTTTTCTGGACATAGTTATGTCGCACCATATTAGGATCTTGAAAGCTAGATCTGTCTCAGGATATCCTCCACAGTTTTATGTTGTGTTTGTGGTTATACCACAATAACTAAAGAGTTTGTTCAGTGCAAAAAGGATAATTATATTTACATTTACAATACACAAGCACGATAAAATCTGACTCCTACTGTACTCAAGTGCAAGATCTCAGGACTCAGAAGGGGATTGCTGATCCTGTGGAGTACGACACAGTATCTGACCGCAACGCAGCAAGACCTAACTAATTTCTACCTAGCAGTCATATCCACTGATCAACTCGCTGATTTTGTTCAGTTTTACAAACTCTCCCTGAAGTTTCTGTAACACAGGGAAGCTCTGATTGACATTCTGGGGCTCAATGACTCCTTCACGGCATTGTGTGAAAATCAGAACACTTTCAACAAAACACTCAAGCTGCTCTCCACAATGCGCCAAGGTAGACAGTTGCTGGTCTAATGATATTGCTAGTCACTCCGAGACTAAAGCTTGGTAGGAGTCTATGCAGCATAAAGCCACACAGGGAACCTCGACCGACAATTCCGAAACTACAAATTTCTTTTGCAGATTTCATATTTCTGCAGATCTTGTTGGTGTGATCTGCAGGTCACACCAACTGAGGAAACGCACAGCAGAACCAAGACAACTCACAGTGTGACTTCCACTCTTGCCAATTCAGACACACAGATATCTATAACTTCAGCTGTCAATCAAGTGGTGCTCACAGTACCTGTACAAGGGCCAAATCAAAACTCTACCAGCCTGAAATGCCTAGAGGGAGTATAGCCAGCCACTGCATCACCAACCTCAACAAAGCCCTGAACAATATCAACACCAGCAGCACACTCAGCACGGGTCTCAATTCTTGCATCGGCGCCTAAACTCTGACAGTAATCAGTCTGGATAACTTACCAGCCTCATAGTAAAGCCCTGCTCTAAATACAACCGCAAAGGCCATACAGCTGAAACCTGCCGGGGTGATCTCAGATGACATCACTGCCCTCGAAGAGGTCATCAAGAGGACACATGTCGAGCCAAAAGGGATCTGGACAGACATGAACAATTGTTTAGATCTAAGACCTGATCTAAGACTTTATCTTGGATGAAGAAATACTCAGACTAAGTACAAATTCTTACTCGTCAACATCCTTACTAGCAATACCCAAGCCCTGCTGGTGGCGCTGTGCCTTAGCACACCAGCTACGAGGTCTGCCACCAGCACACCAGCTACGAGGTCTACCACCAACACACCAACTACCAGGTCTGTCACCAACACACCAGCTACGAGGTCTGCCACCAACACACCAGCTACGAGGTCTGCCACCAACACACCAGCTACCAGGTCTGCCACCATCACACCAGCTACGAGGTCTGCCACCAACACACCAGCTACGAGGTCTACCACCAACACACCAGCTACGAGGTCTACCACCAACACACCAGCTACGAGGTCTGCCACCAACACACCAGCTACGAGGTCTGCCACCAACACACCAACTACCAGGTCTGTCACCAACACACCAGCTACGAGGTCTGCCACCAACACACCAGCTACGAGGTCTGCCACCAACACACCAACTACCAGGTCTGTCACCAACACACTAGCTACGAGGTCTGCCACCAACACACCAGCTACGAGGTCTGCCACCAACACACCAACTACCAGGTCTGTCACCAACACACCAGCTACGAGGTCTGCCACCATCACACCAGCTACGAGGTCTGCCACCAACACACCAGCTACGAGGTCTGCCACCAACACACCAGCTACGAGGTCTGCCACCAACACACCAGCTATGAGATCTGCCACCAACACACCAGCTACGAGGTCTGCCACCATCACACCAGCTACCAGGTCTGCCACCATACACGGCCGCCTTCTCAAGCAACACACAGACTTGAGGAGTCAATCGATCAACATACTGTCAGCCAACATCAGGGGCTTCATTACCAGTGTTGGCGATCTCACACACAGCTTCGTGCACACTCATCGTCCTGATGTGGTTGTTCTGCTAGAAACATTTCTAGATGACAGGACTCCTGAGAACTTTGCTACAATTGCCGGTTATATCTCATGGATGCGCCGAGACAGGCAGGGTCCTGGAGGGGGTGTTGCAGTGTGCATCAGCAAATTTGTGCTTGCTCAACCCCTGATGTGGTCATCTTGAAATAATATTCTTCAAAATGAGCATAAATCCAGGTACCTCATTACTCCTATGAACAATGTACAGACCACAATGGCAGGGTGCTTCACCAGTCAACTTCCTGATGGACAACCTAGACCCCCTCTTAATACAGCACAGTTGCCAGCTCATTATAATTGTTGGTGACCTCAACCAGTATCTGATACCGAGGGATTTTAATAAACTCTTAAGCGTCTTCATTATTGAAAACCTTCTGAGCTTTCCAACCCACATATCAGTCTCTCCCTCGATCCTGTCGTAACTGACCCTCCTGCAAGCATAGTTCACTGCAGATCTCTGGGATTCTTGGATATGTTGGTTCTTCCGACGACCATTTTGTCTCTACTACACTGGCTATCCCGACAGATCGAAGTGACGAATCTGTTCGAACTACCTGGTTTTGGGACAGAGGGAACTTGCCAGCCCTCCGCTCAGAGCTTGAAACAACTAATTGGAATGCCTTGCTCAAGGGGGACGTGAACAGTTAAGCAAACGCTTTCACAAGTCATATACTGACCTCCAACATAGACATATCCCTCACCAGCAATATGTAAGCAAGCCTACTGATCAGCCTTGGTTTGGATATTGCTGCCGAAAGGAAGCTGAAGCCACCAACAAGGCCTGGAGGAGATTTAAAAGGCATCCCTCGGCTTATAACATAAATATTTATAAACAATCTTGTCGAATAATGAAATATGTTCGGAAGTGTGCTTTATCCAGATGGGAATCTGAAACTCGAAGAAAACTTGCATCTGGAAGGGTTGGATCCAAGGACTGGTGGTCCCTGGTGAAGGATCTGCAGGGATACTCATCTGAGTCACTATCCCGCCTCTAAACCGAGGGGATGGAACTATTTTAGCCATCAATCAGAACAAGGCTGATCTACTGGCAAACCAATTTGTTGCCAAGATGCAAGTTCCTGATCCTGAACGTCAACCTCCACATCTTGCTCCAAGCACAGTGTCTAGGATGACTGAAGTGGTTATACAGCAGGTGGAGGTTCTCCAACATCTTAAAACGTTAGACACAAGCAAAGCTTTGGGGCCAGATAAGGTCAGTCCACGACTACCACGTAGCTGCGCTGACCTGTTGGCTCCACCTCTCACGTGCCTCTTACAACTCGGCCTAGCTCAAGGAATGTGGCCCTCCTTATGGAAGATGACAGATGTTGTTCTAGTACACAACAAGAAGAGCCGCTCAGTGGTTGGTAACTACAGACCAGTGTCATTGCTCTCCATTACTGGTAAAATTACAGAATCACTAGTTGCTCAGCAAATATATAATGTTATTAACCTCATCGGCTAATATGTGATCGACAGTATGGTTTTAGAAAAGGCTGATCTGCTGCTGATCTCTTCCTAAATCTCTTCACTAAGTGGCATCAGTCACTGGATCAGCTGTGTAGTTGCTCCAGATATAGCAGGAGCTTTTGATTGGGTCTGGCACTCTTGATTAGTAGTGAAGCTTCAAGCACTCGGCATTTCAGGCTCCATCTTTGTGTTAGTAAAAGACTTCCTTCAGGAACGGACTCTAAGGGTAGTTCTTATTGGAGCAAAAATCCGATAGCCACTCAATTGGTGCCAGCGTTCCACAGGGTAGTGTGCTTGGCCCTCTGCTGTGGAATATTTATTTCAACGATCTACTTCATCTCATTCCTGAAGCTCAAGCCTATGCTGATGACTGCCCTCTAATCTTTACAAACAGAAATGAAGAAATGCCAACTGTTGCAAGAATCATCAATCACCAACTTTCAGCGTTTTTATCCTGAGGTAGGAAATGGCAAGTCACATTTGCGGCTGAGAAGACACAAGCAATGATGATAACTAGACTGCACATGGCAAGTCGGGCAGGCTTGCAATTGGGTGGCAAAACCCTAGAGTTCACTGATGAAATGAACATTTTGGGAATGAAGTTCGACTCTTCAATGACAATGAAGACAATCCTTAACCTAGCTCAAAAGGCAGCCAGAAAACTTACAGCCCTACAGCACATCCCACACCGTCTTGGCAGCAAGGGCTGCAAAACCTTATATGAAGCACAAGTTCGCTCTCATCTAGATTATGCACTTTCTCCTGGATTGCCTGTCCCACATCATTCATCGTTGGACAAACTGGAGACGGGAAAGAAGTATCATCTGTAATCTTGACCAAGTCTGGTGGAAACGATCTGGCATCAAAACCTACAACACCGATGTGGCGTTGGTGGTCTTATTGTTATGGACAAGGCCAATAACCTCAAAGTTCCGCACCTGGCCCAACTCCGTGGACTACAAGTAGTTGCCACTCGTAGCACTAGGCTCTCAACCTTCAATAGCCTTATGCTGGAAGTGCCTTTCCCATGAACATCACTCCATTAACGATCATTCACCCCTTGACTGACTCGCGTCAGGATTTTTTGTTTCGCTTAACAGGTTGATATACGGGAGATCAGTTCAAGTGAGCACATGAAGGCTCTTGCAAAAAGTTAGTTACGTGCTTATCCTGATCCTTAAATTATTGTTACCTAATGTTATTAATGAATAAAGGCTATTCCTTTTGATACATTTAATTGGCTCATGAAATAAACGGGCCTCTGGAGTTGGTTTCAACTTAGGTGAGGTAGGATTACAGCTCATGCTTGCAGTTTCACTAGGTTCCTTATATAACCGTGCCTTTATGATAGTTCCTTATGTGACAGATTCAAAGTACCTTCTCATGATATATATGAGTTTCTAGAAGCAGGATCCAGATGAACTGAGGTAGGATAACAGCTCTTGCTTAAAGTTTCAATAGTAAGTCATTTTAAGAGAGAGAGAGAGAGAGAGAGAGAGAGAGAGAGAGAGAGAGAGAGAGAGAGAGAGATCTGTATCACCCCTGCTTCTGTAATCTCTGTCATCCCTGCTACAGTAATGTGTCACCCCTGCTACAGTAATGTGTCACCCCTGCTACAGTAATGTGTCACCCCTGCTACAGTAATGTGTCACCCCTGCTACAGTAATGTGTCACCCCTGGTACAGTAATGTGTCATCCCTGCTACAGTAATCTGTGTCACCCCTGCTACAGTAATCTGTGTCACCCATGCAACAGTAATCTATGTCACCCCTGCTACAGTAATCTGTGTCACTACTGCTACAGTAATCTGTGTCACCCCTGCTACAGTAATTTGTGTCACCCCTGCTACAGTAATCTGTGTCACCCCTGCTACAGTAATCTGTGTCACCCCTGCTACAGTAATCTGTGTCACTACTGCTACAGTAATCTGTGTCACCCGTGCAACAGTAATCTGTGTCACCCCTGCTACAGTAATGTGTCACCCCTGCTACAGTAATCTGTGTCACCCCTGCAACAGTAATCTGTGTCACCCCTGCTACAGTAATCTGTGTCACCCCTGCTACAGTAATGTGTCACCCCTGCTACAGTAATCTGTGTCACCCCTGCAACAGTAATCTATGTCACCTCTGCTACAGTAATGTGTCACCCCTGCTACAGTAATCTGTGTCACCCCTGCTACAGTAATCTGTGTCACCCCTGCTACAGTAATGTGTCACCCCTGCTACAGTAATCTGTGTCACCCCTGCAACAGTAATCTATGTCACCCCTGCTACAGTAATCTGTGTCACCCCTGCAACAGTAATCTGTGTCACCCCTGCTACAGTAATCTGTGTCACCCCTGCTACAGTAATGTGTCACCCCTGCAACAGTAATCTATGTCACCCCTGCTACAGTAATGTGTCACCCCTGCTACAGTAATCTGTGTCACCCCTGCTACAGTAATGTGTCACCCCTGCTACAGTAATCTGTGTCACCCCTGCAACAGTAATCTATGTCACCCCTGCTACAGTAATCTGTGTCACCCCTGCTACAGTAATCTGTGTCACCCCTGCTACAGTAATCTGTGTCACCCCTGCTACAGTAATCTGTGTCACCCCTGCAACAGTAATCTGTGTCACCCCTGCTACAGTAATCTGTGTCACCCCTGCTACAGTAATCTGTGTCACCCCTGCTACAGTAATCTGTGTCACCCCTGCTACAGTAATCTGTGTCACTACTGCTACAGTAATCTGTGTCACCCCTGCTACAGTAATCTGTGTCACCCCTGCTACACTGATGGGCGTCACCTCTGCTACAGTTATGTGCAACACCCCTGTTCCAGCGAAGTGCGTCACCCTTGCTACAGTAAGGTGAAAACGTCATATTTCATTGTGAAATAATCATTAATGCTCATACATAAAGTGGTTAAACTCGAGTCAAACTTTTGTTATTGAAAACTGTTCTCAAACATATCTTATCGTCTAACTTTAACACTAATAGCTTCTATATTAAAACTTTCATACACGATATTATCCAACTTTAAACATAGAGGCTTGTATATTAAACGACGATGCAGCACATTCCAAGTTTAAACATAATAGCGTGTATGTTTAGTGTGAAAACATTGTTGTCAGCTGAACATTGCCTCGGAAGTAAGACCTCGCGAGTGTCATTGTTTTATCCTCCGGCCAGTTCATGTAACAGTGCACCTTCATCCTTATTTTCTGCAGCTGGGATTAAAAAAACTTTAGGCACGAGTTACAATGTTTTTCCATAAAAATTGTGAGCTAGACAATTGTTAAATGTATATCGTGTGTGTGTGTGTGTGTGTGTGTGTGTGTGCTCTCACCTAGTTGTTGTGTTTGCGGGGGTTGAACTTTGGCTCCTTAGTCCCGCCTCTCAATCGTCAATCAACTGGTGTACAGATTATGGAGCTTGTTGGGCTTTATCAAATCTACATTTGATATTGTATATGGAGTCTGCCTCCACCACATCACTGCTTAATACATTCCATTTGTTAACTACTCTGATACTAAACAAATTACTTCTGTGTGTGTGTGTGTACTCACCTATTTGTGCTTGCTGGGGTTAAGCTTCGGCTCTTTGGTCCCGCCTCTCAAACGTCAATCGACTGGTGTACAGATTCCTGAGCCTACTGGGTTATGTCATATCTACATTTAAAACTGTGTATGGAGTCAGCCTCCCCCACATCACTGCCTATTGCATTCCACCTGTTAACTACTCTGGCACTGAAAAAGTTCTTTCTAACGTTCCTGTGGCTCATGTGGGTACTCAGGTTCCACCTGTGTCCAATTGTTCGCATTCCACCGGTAGTCAATCCTTGTCTACCCTATCAATACCCCTGAGGATTTTGTAGGTAGTGATAATGTCTTCCCTTACTCTTCTGTCATCCAATGTCGTAAGGTGCATTTCCCGCAGCCTTTCCTCGTAACTCATGCCTCTTAGTTCTGGGACTAGTCTAGTGGTATACCTCTGAACTTTTTCCAGCTCCGTCTTGTGCTTGACAAGGTATGCGCTCCATGCTCGGGCCACATACTCCAGGATTGGTCTAACATATGTGGTATACAAGATTCTGAATGATTTCTTACACAGGTTCCTGAATGCTGTTCTGATGTTAGCCAGCCTCGCATATGCCGCAGACTTAATTCTTTTTATGTAGGCTTCAGGAGACAGGTTTGGTGTGATAACCCCTAGATCATACTCTGTCCGTTTCAACAAGTACTTCAACTCCTATTCTATTGTAATATCTCGGCCGCTCCACCCACTACTACCACTGAAATAACCGTGCAATCTCCGCTCTATCTATGGTAATAACGGATGCTATAACGATCATGTAAGATGTTTAACACTTGGGCCGTCATATGAGGACGTAAACCAGTAAACAGAGACAAACAGAAATATATATATATATATATATATTATATATATATATATATATATATATATATATATATGACAAAAAATTGACAGTTTAAAGGCACCGGAAAGAGCAGAGCTCAACCCCCGCAACCACAACTAGGTTAATATAGACAGGGGGTGGCAACTGTCCCGCAACCATCCTCCTTACTACCAAAGGTACAGAAAGGCTGTCAACGTCATGGTGACATTTGATATACACCGGCAACTACTGACCCATTAGAAAGATTCCCAAGCCTATAACAACTGCCCCCCTCCCAACTCATTGCCTGCTAGTGTCAGATCTGAAAAGGTTCACAACCCAGACCTCCCACTTCCACATTTAATCAGATTATATTAAATCTAACTTTTTCATTGTGCGCCCACTACGTACAGTGGCGCCTGTAAACCCTCCTCATTAACACAATGAAGTGTGGACTCCACCCCCAAGGAGGGAGGGGGGGGGGAAAGAGGAGCCGCTTGGGAGGTGCCATGACCAGATGGAGGACGGAGGGAGAACCTGTCCTAAGTGGGAACAATTTCCAAGCATATTAAGGTCACTTTGAAGACCACATGAAGTATAGTGTCACATACCATGGTCTTAAGGCTGGGCATGTCTCTTATCTTTTGCTTTCAGAACGGCTGTCTTAAGCGTATTTACCGTCTTAGATTGAATTATGTAACCATTACTCTAGTGATTATGACGCCTTTGAGACAGTCACGTGGTGAAGTAGCGCCGAATCAGTGAGGTCAATAGAAGTGCGAAGCTTTTGTAGTAAAATTTAATAGTTCATTTAGGAAATTATGTAATTCTACAGGCTTAATAAAGCCACTTACAGAAAGTCAATCTAAAAATGTACAACATTATAAATATTAAAACATGCCGGCAATTGCCGTTATCGTCTTTACCACACATTAAAAAAATTTTTAAATTTGAGGCATTCAAGAACCATTAAAAATTATACAATTTTGTTTTTTTTCTCCCCGAAGGTCTCTAAGGGTTTACACCTCCCCCAGGGCTGTGACGAGGGGCTCACTCCTTGTGTGCCACGAACCCACACACCCGGCACCTCGTCTCCGGCTTACAGAACATGGACAACAGGCCACACATGTCGAACCTGCGAGTTACCTCACCCTCCTGGAAGAGGATGAAGGGATAGTAAAGCTTTATTAAGAGACATTTACCGGGACAAATCTAGACACTTAACAGCTTTATGTTTGGCAAACAATGCCGTTTGTGCGATTTTCACTTTAAATATGCCATGAAAAGCTTAAGAAGCAGAAGGTTTACCTTGCAGTTTGGGCAAGTTGTGTCTGGGGGGACGACTTCGCCGGCAGCGGCAGCAGCGGCACGGGAACCAGGAGCGTAGACAAGACAGAAGGGAACATATGCTTCAGCGTTGTCAAAAGCACGACTAGCAGCAGCAGACACGCCGGAATATATATCAGAAGCAGGAACATAAGCAGCAGTCGGGTTTTCAGTCTCGGGTAGAGGCTTGCCGAGCAGACTGGTAGACTTTCCTCGGGAAGGAAGACGCTTACCATGCTTGGCTGGAAGAATAGTCACAGCAAGGATCACTAGAGTTCAAACTTTGAAAGAAAATAAAAATATAGATGAAGTATACTTACACGTAGCGTATTCCTCCCTGCGTTGCGCTACACGACTGGCCTCCGTACTGCGGGACTCCACTGGAATATATTAGAACTTTTATAACTAATCTTTGAAGTTACTATTCACAAACGAGAGTATTTGTTATCAGCAGGTCAGAATCTGACCTAGGACAATTGGCCACTAGTTACGTTATACTTAAAAATGTGTATAGTAACTTGCCAGAGTACTAAACGCGAAAATTAAAATAAATATTTACAACTAGCAGTACCCGCCACGCGTTGCTGTGGCTCAGTCTGCAAGTGGGAAAGAAAGAAGAGTGCACGTTTCTAATATGTTTAATTTTACAATGCTTGTGGGTATACAATATTTTTTATTGTTCCATTGTCTGTGGAGAGAGAGATTGTATGGTTTGCCGACTAGAACACGCAAAATATAATTGTCCATGTGAGAAGCAATCCGTGTCTAGATATAAACTGCACAATTCTAAAGATTGGCCCCAGCTTTGTTTATGGCGATATCAAACGCAAATCTAATTGGAAATTGCAATCTCTTAAAGTGAAATGGCATATATCTAACACAGATCACACTAACGTGATGTATCAAATGAACAAATACCCTAGGGCCTTGACGAGGATTCTAACCTGCGTCCGGGAGCATCCCAGACATCCATAACTCAGTCGATTAAGGCAGTGTCTGGGATGCTCCCGGACACATGTTAGAATCCTCGTCACGGCCCTTTTGGATTTGTTCAAATTGCATATATGTTGGAATCATAGTTATGCGAGTACATCTTTGTAAGGTCCTGTCAAGATTGTTGCTTCTGCGACGTCAATGATTTTTTTTACTGCAACCCACGTGGCGTGGCAAAGTTTTGGTTGGTCGATATTTCACAACATGATAATTGGCACGCCGATATTCAATTGCCGTAGGTGTGATTGTATCTCTGGCAGATCAAGTGAATTAAAAAATTATGTTGGATAATTAACCGCTTCATCCGCTTCCTCAACAGTGTCCACGGACTTATGTGCCTGCCTCGCTTTGAGTGTTACTGAATAGTTTTGTCAAGTTCGTGTGCCGGATGCTTTTGAAACATTGCACGTGGTAGTTTCAATGAATTGCACGTTCAATGGCAATTTCAAATCTGAGGTAGCAGTTCTTCCACCTGGTAGCAATGTCGCAGCAATTCCGGAAGATGCAAGTGTCAAGGCAATGCCATTTTGGGATCTAAATGCTGCCAGAATCAATCTAATTAGGAAGGTTATACCAGTTCTTCCTGGCACATCAAAGAAGATTTCTCCAGGCCCGTTACTAAAAATTTGAATTGATGGTAAATGCCTTTTCGCGCAAGCGTTAGATTAGGAATATTTGATTGCACATACGACAACAGATCACCCGTGTTGTAACTTTGTTCACGACGCAATTCTACATCGAACGAAGCAGCAGATCGATTCGGTAATAGCATTTCCAATTGAGAACTTTGTTCGCGATTTCTAAACACAAATCTTCAGTCATTATCAACGCTTCGTTGTAAATTTCTGTCGCGAAATCCATGTTCATATTTGAGTTTTCCTTGCGAATTCGACGGACAATATCTTCAGCTATGTGCTATTTATATTTCTCTCATATTTCTGTTGGAGATGAAGGAGCTGATGGTCAATATGATTGCAAACAATGCACGAATTTGATTTGGATGTGACGTGTCATTAATGCATACATCCTAGTGTCTGTCGTTCTCCAATTAATTCAGAGCTTTACATGCACTAAGGAAATTAGCATGTGTAAAGCCGTTGACAAATCTCAATTGATGGAAGACGTGGATCCAGGCACATTTACTAACAGCATGCGAAGAAAGAAAACCTTTATTGGAATGCACGGTGTATAGTCTGCCTATCGTTGTTTATTTCAATATGCCAGGTTGTCGGTCTAATCGCTCTCCTTGTTTGCGTCGTTCAAATGATTTTCTACTGGCATTCCACGTGTAATACGTAGGAACTTCCGAATACAGCAGTTTTTGCAAACGCGTCATTTGACATAACTAAGAAAGCAGTTAACGTTGTTGCCGGTGGATTACTAACTGTTTGTTGCACATTTACATCTGAAGTAAACGCGTTTAATTTTTTTTGGTTTTGTTTTAAAAAAAAAAATAAATACTAACTAAATATTACAATTCTAACGTAGATCAAGCGACACTGCTCAATTTCACCACCAATTGCACTGAGAAATAAGAACAGTTAAAATAAATTAAAAAAAATAAAAAAAATATATACTCACGAAATGAACATTATGTTAAACAACGCAGTTCAGTTCAAACGCAACGTCACAAAATACCTAAATCCAAATAATAAATTATAATCTAGGAAAAATCAATTTATCAATACAATCTAAAACATTGAAATAAAATCTTAACATTTTGAAAAGCGTGTTTTGCTCTTACGTCCGACAGATGGCGCCGTTTTTAAAGAAAAAAAAAATCCTGTCAGATGAGGCATGTATATAGTAGGTATTTAAAAACCACCTCTGTTCGAATGCAACTTTGTGTCAAAATTTCAAAGCAATCGGTAAAGAGGTTTCAAAGATTCTCATCTCGTGAAAAACAGTTAAAAAAAAAATACTATTCTTCGTCACAGACGTGATATCTATAAAAACATGCTCAAATGCGAATGCAACGTTGTGTTAAAGTTTTAAAGAAAAAGATAAGTAATTTTCAGAGATAAGCGATTTTGAACAAACGAACATTTCCATTTTTATTTATATAAGATTAGCAAAGAATACTTTAACGAGGACACGTAGCCTAGGGATATCTAAAAATAGAAACCAACACAAATATAGACCAATGGAATTCACCAAATGTTCAAAAAAGTGTAACCATTATAGAAAATAAAATACACAAACTTTCGTGTTCCTCTTCCATTGTGCTACTGATGACCAAAGGTGCTGACTAACAGACGCCGACCATAAACTGCAGGTCACAAGCCGGGTGTGATCAGGGATCCTCAACCAGGTCGTCTGCCAGCCCTTGCCTGACACTTCCTCCAAGTAACCTTGTAAAGCCTCGAGGCGACCTCCGAACCATTCACATATAATCAGTAAAACGATCAACCCGTCCTCGACTCAAGTCTATTCCATCCAGCGGTCGACCCCACAGACGCATTCATAAATTTTAGCATGCTCTTCATTCAAAACGGGAATTTTCTCAAATATAAATTAATATTATAATATATTAACATATTGTGCATATATAGGCATAGGTTAGGTTACGTTTTTAGGTTCTGTTGCCGATTATTTGTTTTTGTAGTACGTGGGTGAAGCATTTACAGCGTTGTGATTCAAACAAAAGTCGTCAGTAAAGCACTTGTTTCCGGACAGCCCGTCCTCCAAACAAAGACCGAAAAGTGATTCCATGCACCCGCCAAACCCCATACTGTTTATGAATGAAAAACGGTTTACACACGACTCACAACTGATGACGTTCGAACACTTCCGGAATAACTGCTTCTCTGCAGCCCGTCCTCCAAACAAAGATCCAAAAGTGATTCCATGCACCCGCCAAACCCCCTGTTTATGAATGAAAAGCGGTTTACACACGACTCATAACTGCTGACGTTCGAACATATCCGGAACAAGTGCTTCA
Source organism: Procambarus clarkii (assembly GCF_040958095.1). Classification (NCBI taxonomy): domain Eukaryota; kingdom Metazoa; phylum Arthropoda; class Malacostraca; order Decapoda; family Cambaridae; genus Procambarus; species Procambarus clarkii. Next base: position 64,911,109 of record NC_091150.1, read on the forward strand.
CTGACGAATTTCGTTCGAATCACAACGCTATAAATGCTTCACCCACGTACTACAAATACAAATAATCACCAACAGAACCTAAACACCTAACCTAACCTAACCTATGCCTATATATACACAATATGCTAATATATTATAATATTAATTTATATTTGAGAAAATTCCCGTTTTGAATAAACAGTATGTTAAAATTTATGAATGCGTCTGTGGGCATGACCGCTGAATGTAATGGACTTGAGTCGAGGACGGGTTGTTCTCTGACGAATTTTGTTCGAACCACAACGGTATAAATGCTTCACCCACGTACAATAAATACAAATAATCGCCAATAGAACCAAGATACCTAACCTAATCTAACCTATGCCTATATATGCACGATATATTAATATATTATAATATTAATTTATAATTGAGAAAACTCCCGTTTTCAATGAACAGCATGCTAAAATTTATGAATACGTCATTGGGGTCGACCGCTGTATGGAATGGATTTGGTCTGAGGACGGTTTGCTCCTTGATAACTATGAATGAACATCTATATTTTTTTTTATATAATCCGTCCGATGTGTGATGGTTATAGTGTAACTAGTTTAGACTACATTTTAATAAATTTAATCGAATATAGAAGTGTTCATAAAATTTTATATTTTTATTTCTTTTAACTTGGGAAGTTTTAAATACTTAGGATTAGCTTCACGCGGTAAATGCGTAAAATCCCTTGTTTAAGGAATTTCTGATCTTGTGGTAAATAACTTAATTCTTCTCCTGGTGGCTTAACTTTTTGTATACCAGCTGTTTGGTCGTAATACCTTCAGGTCATGAAACCTTCGGCCTTGACTATGACCATTCCTCGTTATCCATTTCAATGCTCTTTGTCAAGAGTTATAATAAGCATTAATATTCCAGATTTACCTTCACACTTGTTTTTTCTGGCAGACAATATCGACCTTTCTGGCTGATCGGTCACAAATGCTCAGAGGCCAAGCATCTCAGTCTGAACACTTTACACTCTCCTCCACCTTCTTAGGTGATCTGGATATGTCTTACCTCCAGAGCAAAGCTCCTTATAATTTATAACTTGATTTAATGATAGCATGAATTTGTTTATAATGCTGATCTTTAATCTTGCAGACTTGCTACCTGTCCAGGGTCAACATTTGGTGCAGGTGTCCATGGACAACATCTGGCACAGGTGTCCAGGGACAACATCTGGCACAGGTGTCCTAGGACAACATCTGGCGCATGTGTCCAGGGACAACATCTGTCGCAGGTGTCCAGGGACAACATCTGGCGCACGTGTCCAGGGACAACATCTGGCGCAGGTGTCCAGGGACAACATCTGGCACAGGTGTCCAGGGACAACATCTGGTGGAGGTGTTCAGGGACCAAATCTGGCGCAGATGTCTAGGGACTACATGTGGCACTGGAGTCCAGGGACAACATCTGGCGCAAGTGTCCAGGGGCAACATCTGGCGCAGGTGTCTAGATGACAACATCTCGTGCAGGTGTCCAGGGACAACATCTTGCGCAGAATTCCAGGGACAACATCTGGCGCAGGTGTCCAGGGACAACATCTGGTGCAGGTGTCCAGGGACAACATCTGGCGCAGTTGTCCAAGGACAACATCTGGCACAGGTGTCCAGGGACAACATCTGGCGCAGGTGTCCAGGGGCAACATCTGGCGCAGGTGTCCAGGGACAACATCTGGTGCAGGTGTCGAGGGACAACATCTTGCGCAGGTGTCCAGGGACAACATCTGGCACAGGTGTCCAGGGACAACATCTGGCACAGGTGTCCTAGGACAACATCTGGCGCATGTGTCCAGGGACAACATCTGTCGCAGGTGTCCAGGGACAACATCTGGCGCACGTGTCCAGGGACAACATCTGGCGCAGGTGTCCAGGGACAACATCTGGCACAGGTGTCCAGGGACAACATCTGGTGGAGGTGTCCAGGGACCAAATCTGGCGCAGATGTCTAGGGACTACATGTGGCACAGGAGTCCAGGGACAACATCTGGCGCAAGTGTCCAGGGGCAACATCTGGCGCAGGTGTCTAGATGACAACATCTGGTGCAGGTGTCCAGGGACAACAACTTGCGCAGAATTCCAGGGACAACATCTGGCGCAGGTGTCCAGGGAAAACATCTGGTGCAGGTGTCCAGGGACAACATCTGGCGCAGTTGTCCAAGGACAACATCTGGCACAGGTGTCCAGGGACAACATCTGGCGCAGGTGTCCAGGGGCAACATCTGGCGCAGGTGTCCAGGGACAACATCTGGTGCAGGTGTCGAGAGACAACATCTTGCGCAGGTGTCCAGGGACAACATCTGGCACAGGTGTCCTAGGACAACATCTGGCGCATGTGTCCAGGGACAACATCTGTCGCAGGTGTCCAGGGACAACATCTGGCGCACGTGTCCAGGGACAACATCTGGCGCAGGTGTCCAGGGACAACATCTGGCACAGGTGTCCAGGGACAACATCTGGTGGAGGTGTCCAGGGACCAAATCTGGCGCAGATGTCTAGGGACTACATGTGGCACAGGAGTCCAGGGACAACATCTGGCGCAAGTGTCCAGGGGCAACATCTGGCGCAGGTGTCTAGATGACAACATCTGGTGCAGGTGTCCAGGGACAACATCTGGTGCAGGTGTCCAGGGACAACATCTGGCGCAGTTGTCCAAGGACAACATCTGGCACAGGTGTCCAGGGACAACATCTGGCGCAGGTGTCCAGGGGCAACATCTGGCGCAGGTGTCCAGGGACAACATCTGGTGCAGGTGTCGAGGGACAACATCTTGCGCAGGTGTCCAGGGACAACATCTGGCACAGGTGTCCAGAGACAACATCTGGCGCAGATGTCCAGGGACAACATCTGGTGCAGGTGTCAAGAGACGACATCTGGCAAAGGTGCCCAGGGGACAACATCTGACGAAGGTGTCCAGGGACGACATCTGGCAAAGGTGCCCAGGGCCAACATCTGCTGCAAGTTTCCAGGGACAACATCTGCTGCAGGTGTCCAGGGACAACACCTGCTGCAGGTGTCCGAGGACAACATCTGGCGCAGGTGTCCAGGGACAACGTCTGCTGCAGGTGTCCATGGACAACATCTGCTGCATGTGTCCAGGGACAACATTTGGCGCAGGAGACCAGGGACAACATCTGGTGCAGGTGTCCAGGGACAACATCTGGCGCAGTTGTCCAAGGACAACATCTGGCACAGGTGTCCAGGGACAACATCTGGCGCAGGTGTCCAGGGGCAACATCTGGCGCAGGTGTCCAGGGACAACATCTGGTGCAGGTGTCGAGAGACAACATCTTGCGCAGGTGTCCAGGGACAACATCTGGCACAGGTGTCCTAGGACAACATCTGGCGCATGTGTCCAGGGACAACATCTGTCGCAGGTGTCCAGGGACAACATCTGGCGCACGTGTCCAGGGACAACATCTGGCGCAGGTGTCCAGGGACAACATCTGGCACAGGTGTCCAGGGACAACATCTGGTGGAGGTGTCCAGGGACCAAATCTGGCGCAGATGTCTATGGACTACATGTGGCACAGGAGTCCAGGGACAACATCTGGCGCAAGTGTCCAGGGGCAACATCTGGCGCAGGTGTCTAGATGACAACATCTGGTGCAGGTGTCCAGGGACAACATCTGGTGCAGGTGTCCAGGGACAACATCTGGCGCAGTTGTCCAAGGACAACATCTGGCACAGGTGTCCAGGGACAACATCTGGCGCAGGTGTCCAGGGGCAACATCTGGCGCAGGTGTCCAGGGACAACATCTGGTGCAGGTGTCGAGGGACAACATCTTGCGCAGGTGTCCAGGGACAACATCTGGCACAGGTGTCCAGAGACAACATCTGGCGCAGATGTCCAGGGACAACATCTGGTGCAGGTGTCAAGAGACGATATCTGGCAAAGGTGCCCAGGGGACAACATCTGACGAAGGTGTCCAGGGACGACATCTGGCAAAGGTGCCCAGGGCCAACATCTGCTGCAAGTTTCCAGGGACAACATCTGCTGCAGGTGTCCAGGGACAACACCTGCTGCAGGTGTCCGAGGACAACATCTGGCGCAGGTGTCCAGGGACAACGTCTGCTGCAGGTGGTGTCAATGGACAACATCTGCTGCATGTGTCCAGGGACAACATTTGGCGCAGGAGACCAGGGACAACATCTGGTGCAGGTGTACAGGGACAACATCTGGCGCAGGAGACCAGGGACAACATCTGGTGCAGGTGTCCAGGGACAACATCTGGCACAGGTGTCCAGGGACAACATCTGGTGCAGGTTTCCAGGGACAACATTATACACAGGTGTCCAGGGGACAACATCTGACGCAGGTGTCCAGGGACAACATCTGGTGCAGGTGTCCAGGGACCAAATCTGGCGCAGGTGTAAAGGGACAGCATCTTGCGCAGGTGTCCAGGGACAACAACTGGCGCGGGTGTCCACGGACAACATTTGCTGCAGGTGTCCAGGGACAACATTTGCTGCAGGTGTCCAAGGACAACATCTGACGCAGGTGTCCAGGGACAACATCTGCTGCAGGTGTCCAGGGACAACGTCTGGCGCGGGTGTCCAGAAACAACTGGCGCAGATGTCCAGAGACAACTGGCGCAGATGTCCAGGGACAAAATCTGGCGCAGTTGTCCAGGGAAAACATCTGGTGTAGGTGTCCAGGGACGACTTCTGGCACAGGTGTCTAGGGGACAACATCTGACGAAGGTGTCCAGGGACGACGTCTGGCACAGGTGTCGAGGGGACAACATCTGACGCAGGTGTCCAGGCACAACATCTGCTGCAAGTGTCCAGGGACAACATCTGCTGCAGGTGTCCAGGAACAACATCTGCTGTAGGTGTCCAAGGACATCTGCTGCAGGTGTCCAGGAACAACATCTAGCACAGGTGTCCAGGGACAACATCTGGTGCAGGTGTCCACTGACAACATCTGCTGCAGGTGTCCAGGACAACATCTTGCGCAGGTGTCCAGGGACAACATCTGGCACAGGTGTCCAGGGACAACATCTGCTGTAGGTGTCCAAGGACAACATCTGCAGCAGGTGTCCAGGAACAACATCTAGCACAGGTGTCCAGGGACAACATCTGGTGCAGGTGTCCAGGGACAACATCTGCTGCAGGTGTCCAGGGACAACATCTGCAAATGGTGTCCAGGTACAACTTCTGCTGCAGGTGTCCAACGACAACATCAGCTGCAAGTGTCCAGGGACAACATCTGCTGCAGGTGTCCAGGGACAACACCTGCTGCAGGTGTCCAAGGACAACATCTGGTGAAGGAGTCCAGGGACCACATCTGGTGCAGGTGTCCAGGACAACATCTGCTGCAGGTGTCCAGGGACAACATCTGGCGCAGTTGTCCAAGGACAACTTCTGCTGCAGGTGTCCAGGGACAACATCAGCAGAAGGCGTCCAGGGACAACATCTGGCACAGGTGTCCAGGGACAACATCTGCTGCAGGTGTTCAAGGACAACATCTGCTGCAGGTATCCAGGGACAACATCTGGCGCAGGTGTCCAGCGACAACATCTGGTGCAGGTGTCCATGGACAACATCTGGTGCAGGTGTCCAGGGACAAACTCTGGCGCAGGTATTCAGGGACAACATCTGGTACAGGTGTCCTGGTACAACATCTGGTGCAGGTGTCCAGGGACAACATCTGCCGCAGATGTCCAGGGACAACATCTGGTGCAGGTGTCCAGGGACAACATATGGTATCTGTTGCATGTGTCCAAGGACAACATCTGCTGCGGGTTTCCATGGACAACATCTGCTGCATGTGTCCAGGGACAACATCTGGCGCAGGAGTACTGGGACAACATCTGGTGCAGGTGTCCAGGGATAACATCTGGCACAGGTGTCCAGGGACAACATCTGGTGCAGGTGTCCAGGGACAACATCATACACAGGTGTCCAGGGGACAACATCTGACGCAGGTGTCCAGGGACAACATCTGTTGCAGGTGTAGAGGGACAACATCTGGCACAGGTGTCCAGGGACAACATCTGGTGCAGGTGTCCAGGGACCAAATCTTTCGCAGGTGTCCAGGGACAACATCTTGTGCAGGAGTCAAGGGACAACATCTGGCGCAGGTGTCCAGGGACAACATCTGGTGCAGGATTCCAGGGACGACTTCTGGCACAGGTGTCTAGGGGACAACATCTGACGCAAGTGTCCAGGGACAACATCTGCTGCAGGTGTCCAGGCACAACATCTGCTGCAAGTGTCCAGGGACAACATCTGGTGCAGGTGTCCGGGGACAACATCTGGCGCAGAAGTCACGGGACAACATCTGACGCAGGTGTACAGGGACAACATCTGGTGCAGGTGTCCAGGGACCACATCTGACACAGGTGTCAGAGGGACAACATCTGATGCAGGTGTCCAGGGACAACATCTGGTGCAGGTGTCCAGGGACAACATCTTGCGCAGGTGTCCAGGGATAACGTCTGGCACAGAAGTCCAGGGACAACATCCGCTGCAGATGTCTAGGGACAACATCTGCTGCAGGTGTCCGGGGACAACGTCTGGCGCAGATGTCCAGGGCCAACATCTGGCGCAGATGTCCAGAATCAACATCTGGTGCAGGTGTCCAGGGACGACATCTGGCACAGGTGTCCAGGAGACAACATCTGACGAAGGTGTCCAGGGACGACATCTGGCAAAGGTGCCCAGCGGACCACATCTGACGCAGGTGTCTAGGGACAACATCTGCTGCAGGTGTCCAACGACAACATCTGGCACAGGTGTCCAGGGACAACATCTGGCACAGGTGTCCAGGGACCACATCTGGTACAGGTTTCCAGGGACAACATCTGGCACAGGTGTCCAGGGACAACATCTGGAAAGGTGTCCAGGGACCATATCTGGTGCAGGTTTCCAGGGACAACATCATGCACAGGTGTCCAGGGGACAACATCTGACGCAGGTGTCCAGGGACAACATCTGCTGCAGGTGTAGAGGGACAACATCTGGCACCGGTGTCCAGGGACAACATCTGGTGCAGGTGTCCAGACACCAAATCTGGCGCAGGTGTAAAGGGACAACATCTTTCGCAGGTGTCCAAGGACAACAACTGGCGGAGGTGTCCAGGGACAACATTTGCTGCAGGTGTCCAGGGACAACATTTGCTGCAGGTGTCCAAGGACAACATCTGGCGCAGGTGTCCAGGGACAACATCTGTCGCAGGTGTCCAGGGACAACATCTGGCGCACGTGTCCAGGGACAACATCTGGCGCAGGTGTCCAGGGACAACATCTGGCACAGGTGTCCAGGGACAACATCTGGTGGAGGTGTCCAGGGACCAAATCTGGCGCAGATGTCTATGGACTACATGTGGCACAGGAGTCCAGGGACAACATCTGGCGCAAGTGTCCAGGGGCAACATCTGGCGCAGGTGTCTAGATGACAACATCTGGTGCAGGTGTCCAGGGACAACATCTGGTGCAGGTGTCCAGGGACAACATCTGGCGCAGTTGTCCAAGGACAACATCTGGCACAGGTGTCCAGGGACAACATCTGGCGCAGGTGTCCAGGGGCAACATCTGGCGCAGGTGTCCAGGGACAACATCTGGTGCAGGTGTCGAGGGACAACATCTTGCGCAGGTGTCCAGGGACAACATCTGGCACAGGTGTCCAGAGACAACATCTGGCGCAGATGTCCAGGGACAACATCTGGTGCAGGTGTCAAGAGACGATATCTGGCAAAGGTGCCCAGGGGACAACATCTGACGAAGGTGTCCAGGGACGACATCTGGCAAAGGTGCCCAGGGCCAACATCTGCTGCAAGTTTCCAGGGACAACATCTGCTGCAGGTGTCCAGGGACAACACCTGCTGCAGGTGTCCGAGGACAACATCTGGCGCAGGTGTCCAGGGACAACGTCTGCTGCAGGTGGTGTCAATGGACAACATCTGCTGCATGTGTCCAGGGACAACATTTGGCGCAGGAGACCAGGGACAACATCTGGTGCAGGTGTACAGGGACAACATCTGGCGCAGGAGACCAGGGACAACATCTGGTGCAGGTGTCCAGGGACAACATCTGGCACAGGTGTCCAGGGACAACATCTGGTGCAGGTTTCCAGGGACAACATTATACACAGGTGTCCAGGGGACAACATCTGACGCAGGTGTCCAGGGACAACATCTGGTGCAGGTGTCCAGGGACCAAATCTGGCGCAGGTGTAAAGGGACAGCATCTTGCGCAGGTGTCCAGGGACAACAACTGGCGCGGGTGTCCACGGACAACATTTGCTGCAGGTGTCCAGGGACAACATTTGCTGCAGGTGTCCAAGGACAACATCTGACGCAGGTGTCCAGGGACAACATCTGCTGCAGGTGTCCAGGGACAACGTCTGGCGCGGGTGTCCAGAAACAACTGGCGCAGATGTCCAGAGACAACTGGCGCAGATGTCCAGGGACAAAATCTGGCGCAGTTGTCCAGGGAAAACATCTGGTGTAGGTGTCCAGGGACGACTTCTGGCACAGGTGTCTAGGGGACAACATCTGACGAAGGTGTCCAGGGACGACGTCTGGCACAGGTGTCGAGGGGACAACATCTGACGCAGGTGTCCAGGCACAACATCTGCTGCAAGTGTCCAGGGACAACATCTGCTGCAGGTGTCCAGGAACAACATCTGCTGTAGGTGTCCAAGGACATCTGCTGCAGGTGTCCAGGAACAACATCTAGCACAGGTGTCCAGGGACAACATCTGGTGCAGGTGTCCACTGACAACATCTGCTGCAGGTGTCCAGGACAACATCTTGCGCAGGTGTCCAGGGACAACATCTGGCACAGGTGTCCAGGGACAACATCTGCTGTAGGTGTCCAAGGACAACATCTGCAGCAGGTGTCCAGGAACAACATCTAGCACAGGTGTCCAGGGACAACATCTGGTGCAGGTGTCCAGGGACAACATCTGCTGCAGGTGTCCAGGGACAACATCTGCAAATGGTGTCCAGGTACAACTTCTGCTGCAGGTGTCCAACGACAACATCAGCTGCAAGTGTCCAGGGACAACATCTGCTGCAGGTGTCCAGGGACAACACCTGCTGCAGGTGTCCAAGGACAACATCTGGTGAAGGAGTCCAGGGACCACATCTGGTGCAGGTGTCCAGGACAACATCTGCTGCAGGTGTCCAGGGACAACATCTGGCGCAGTTGTCCAAGGACAACTTCTGCTGCAGGTGTCCAGGGACAACATCAGCAGAAGGCGTCCAGGGACAACATCTGGCACAGGTGTCCAGGGACAACATCTGCTGCAGGTGTTCAAGGACAACATCTGCTGCAGGTATCCAGGGACAACATCTGGCGCAGGTGTCCAGCGACAACATCTGGTGCAGGTGTCCATGGACAACATCTGGTGCAGGTGTCCAGGGACAAACTCTGGCGCAGGTATTCAGGGACAACATCTGGTACAGGTGTCCTGGTACAACATCTGGTGCAGGTGTCCAGGGACAACATCTGCCGCAGATGTCCAGGGACAACATCTGGTGCAGGTGTCCAGGGACAACATATGGTATCTGTTGCATGTGTCCAAGGACAACATCTGCTGCGGGTTTCCATGGACAACATCTGCTGCATGTGTCCAGGGACAACATCTGGCGCAGGAGTACTGGGACAACATCTGGTGCAGGTGTCCAGGGATAACATCTGGCACAGGTGTCCAGGGACAACATCTGGTGCAGGTGTCCAGGGACAACATCATACACAGGTGTCCAGGGGACAACATCTGACGCAGGTGTCCAGGGACAACATCTGTTGCAGGTGTAGAGGGACAACATCTGGCACAGGTGTCCAGGGACAACATCTGGTGCAGGTGTCCAGGGACCAAATCTTTCGCAGGTGTCCAGGGACAACATCTTGTGCAGGAGTCAAGGGACAACATCTGGCGCAGGTGTCCAGGGACAACATCTGGTGCAGGATTCCAGGGACGACTTCTGGCACAGGTGTCTAGGGGACAACATCTGACGCAAGTGTCCAGGGACAACATCTGCTGCAGGTGTCCAGGCACAACATCTGCTGCAAGTGTCCAGGGACAACATCTGGTGCAGGTGTCCGGGGACAACATCTGGCGCAGAAGTCACGGGACAACATCTGACGCAGGTGTACAGGGACAACATCTGGTGCAGGTGTCCAGGGACCACATCTGACACAGGTGTCAGAGGGACAACATCTGATGCAGGTGTCCAGGGACAACATCTGGTGCAGGTGTCCAGGGACAACATCTTGCGCAGGTGTCCAGGGATAACGTCTGGCACAGAAGTCCAGGGACAACATCCGCTGCAGATGTCTAGGGACAACATCTGCTGCAGGTGTCCGGGGACAACGTCTGGCGCAGATGTCCAGGGCCAACATCTGGCGCAGATGTCCAGAATCAACATCTGGTGCAGGTGTCCAGGGACGACATCTGGCACAGGTGTCCAGGAGACAACATCTGACGAAGGTGTCCAGGGACGACATCTGGCAAAGGTGCCCAGCGGACCACATCTGACGCAGGTGTCTAGGGACAACATCTGCTGCAGGTGTCCAACGACAACATCTGGCACAGGTGTCCAGGGACAACATCTGGCACAGGTGTCCAGGGACCACATCTGGTACAGGTTTCCAGGGACAACATCTGGCACAGGTGTCCAGGGACAACATCTGGAAAGGTGTCCAGGGACCATATCTGGTGCAGGTTTCCAGGGACAACATCATGCACAGGTGTCCAGGGGACAACATCTGACGCAGGTGTCCAGGGACAACATCTGCTGCAGGTGTAGAGGGACAACATCTGGCACCGGTGTCCAGGGACAACATCTGGTGCAGGTGTCCAGACACCAAATCTGGCGCAGGTGTAAAGGGACAACATCTTTCGCAGGTGTCCAAGGACAACAACTGGCGGAGGTGTCCAGGGACAACATTTGCTGCAGGTGTCCAGGGACAACATTTGCTGCAGGTGTCCAAGGACAACATCTGGCGCAGGTGTCCAGGTACAACATCTGCTGCATGTGTCCAGGGACAACATCTGGCGCGGGTGTCCAGGGACAACAGGCGCAGATGTCCAGGGACAACTGGCGCAGATGTCCAGGGACAACATCTGGCGCAGGTGTCCAGGGACGACTTCTGGCACAGGTGTCTAGGGGACAACATCTGACGAAGGTGTCCAGGGACGACATCTGGCACAGGTGTCTAGGGGACAACATCTAACACAGGTGTCCAAGGACAACATCTGCTGCAGGTGTCCAGGCACAACATCTGCTGCAAGTGTCCAGGGACAACATCTGCTGCAGGTGTCCAAGAACAACATCTGCTGCAGGTGTCCAGGGACAAAATCTGGCACAGGTGTCCAGGGAAAACATCTGGTGCAAATGCCCAGGGACAACATCTGCTGCAGGTGTCCAGGACAACATCTCACACAGGTTTCCAGGGACAACATCTGATGCAGGTGTCCTGGGACAACATCTGGTGCAGGTGTCCAGGGACAACATCTGCTGCAGGTGTCCAGGACAACATCTCACACAGGTTTCCAGGGACAACATCTGATGCAGGTGTCCTGGGACAACATCTGATGGTGGTGTCCAGGTACAACACCTGATTCAGGTGTCAAGGGACAACATCTGGTGCAGGTGTCAATGGACATCATCTGCTGCTGGTGTCCACGGGACAACGTCTGGCGCAGGTGTCCAGGGACAACATCTGGTGCAGGTGCCTGGGACAACATCTGGCACAGGTGTCCAGGGAAACATCTGCTGCAGGTCTCCAGGGACCACATCTGGTGCAGGTGTCCAGGGCTGGCGCAGATGTCCAGCAACAACATCTGGTGAAGGTGTCCAGGGCTTGCTCAAATGTCCAGGGAAAACATCTGCTGCAGGTGTCCAGGGACAACATCTGGTGCAGGTGTCCGGAGACAACATCTGGTGCAGATCGCATGGGACAATATCTGGCGCTGGTGTCCAGGGACAACATCTGGTGGAGGTGTCCAGGGACAACATCTGTCACAGGTGTCAAAGGGACAACATCTGATTCAGGTATCCAGGGACAACATCTGCTGCAGGTGTCCAGGGACAACATCTGGTGCAGGTGTCCAGGGACCGAATCTGGCGCAGTTGTCTAGGGACAACATCTGACAAACGTGTTTAGGGACAACATCTGGCGCAGGTGTCCAGGGACAACATCTGGCGCAGGTGTCCAGGGACAACGTCTGGTGCAGGTGTCCAGGGACAACATCTTGCGCAGGTGTCCAGGGACAACATCTGGCATAGGTGTCCTGGGACAACATCTGCTGCAGGTGTCCAGGGACAACATCTTTCGAAGGTGTCCAAGGACAACATCTGGCGCAGATATCCAGGGACAACATCTGGCGCAGATGTCCAGGGATAACATCTGGTGAAGGTGTCGAGGGACGACATCTAGCACAGGTGTCCAGGGGACAACATCTGACGAAGGTGTCCAGGGACGACATCTGGCAAAGGTGCCCAGGGGACAACATCTGACGCAGGTGTCGAGGGACAACATCTGCTGCAGGTGTCCAACGACAACATCTGCTGCAAGTGTCCAGGGACAACATCTGCTGCAGGTGTCCAGGGACAACACCTGCTGCAGGTGTCCAAGGACAACATCTGATGCAGGTGTCCAAGCACAACATCAGCAGAAGGTGTCCAGGGACAACATCTGGCACAGGTATCCAGGGACAACAGCTGCTGCAGGTGTTCAAGGACAACATCTGCTGCAGGTATCCAGGGACAACATCTGGTGCAGGTGTCCAGCGACAACATCTGGTGCAGGTGTCCATGAACAACATCTGGTGCAGGTGTCGAAGGACAAACTCTGGCGCAGGTATTCAGGGACAACATCTGGTGCAGGTGTCCTGGTACAACATCTGGTGCAGGTGTCCAGGGTCAACATCTGCTGCAGATGTCCAGGGACAACATCTGGCACAGGTGTCCAGGGGAAAACATCTGACGCAGGTGTCCAGGGACAACATCTGAAATCTGTTGCATGTGTCCAAGGACAACATCTGCTGCAGGTGTCCATGGACAACATCTGTTGCATGTGTCCAAGGACAACACCTGGCGCAGGAGTCCTGGGACCACATCTGGTGCAGGTGTCCAGGGATAACATCTGGCACAGGTGTCCAGGAACAACATCTGGAGCAGGTGTCCAGGGACCAAGTCTGGCGCTGGTGTCCAGAGACACCATCTTGCGCATGTGCCCAGGGACAACATCTGGTGCAGGTGTCCAGGGACAACATCTGGCAAAGATGTCCAGGGACAACATCTGCTGCAGGTGTCCAGTGATAAAATCTGGCCCAGGTGTCCAGGGACAACATCTGGTGCAGGTGTCCAGAGAGAACATCTGGTGAAGGTGTCCAAGGAGAACATCTGGCGCAGGTATCCAGGGACATCTGCTCCAGGTGTCCAGAGATAACATCTGCTGCAGGTGTCTATGGATATTATTTGGAGCATGTGTCCAAGGACAACATCTGGCGCAGATGTCCAGGAACAACATCAGGTGCATGTGTCCAGGGACAACATCTGGCACAGGTGTCCAGGGGACAACAAATGACGCAGGTGTCCAGGGAAACATCTGCTGCAGGTGTCCAGGGACAACATCTGGTGCAGGTGTCCAGGGACCACATCTGGTGCGGGTGTCCAGGGACATAATTTTGCACAGGTGTCTAGGGACAATCTCTGCTGCAGATGTCCAGGGACAACATCTGCTGCAGGTGTCCAGGGACAACATCTGCTGCAGGTGTCCTGGGACGACATCTGCTGCAGGTGTCCAGGGACGACATCTGGCTCAGGTGTCCAGGGACAGCATCTGCTGCTGGTGTCCAAGGGATGACATCTTGGGAAGGTGTCTAGGGACAACATCTGGTGCAGGTGTCCAGGGACAACATCTGGCACAGGTGTTCACGGGACAATATCTGACGCAGGTGTCAAGAGACAACATCTGCTGCAGGTGTCTAGGGACAACATCTGCTGTAGGTGTCCATGGACAATATCTTCTGCAGATGTCCAGGGACAACATTCGGCGCAGGTGTCCTGGGACAACATCTGGTGCAGGTGTCCAGGGACAACATCTGGCACAGGTGTCCAGGGACAACATCTGGTGCAGGTGTCCAGGGACAACATCAAGCACAGGTGTCAAGATGACACCATATTACGCAGTTGTCCATGGACAACATCTGCTGCAGGTGTCCAGGGACAACATCTGGCACAGGTGTTCAGGGACAACATCTGGTGCAGGTGTCCAGAGAGAACATCTGGTGAAGGTGTCCAAGGAGAACATCTGGCGCAGGTATCCAGGGACATCTGCTCCAGGTGTCCAGAGATAACATCTGCTGCAGGTGTCTATGGATATTATTTGGAGCATGTGTCCAAGGACAACATCTGGCGCAGATGTCCAGGAACAACATCAGGTGCATGTGTCCAGGGACAACATCTGGCACAGGTGTCCAGGGGACAACATATGACGCAGGTGTCCAGGGAAACATCTGCTGCAGGTGTCCAGGGACACCATCTGGTGCAGGTGTCCAGGGACCACATCTGGTGCGGGTGTCCAGGGACATAATTTTGCACAGGTGTCTAGGGACAATCTCTGCTGCAGATGTCCAGGGACAACATCTGCTGCAGGTGTCCAGGGACAACATCTGCTGCAGGTGTCCTGGGACGACATCTGCTGCAGGTGTCCAGGGACGACATCTGGCTCAGGTGTCCAGGGACAGCATCTGCTGCTGGTGTCCAAGGGATGACATCTTGGGAAGGTGTCTAGGGACAACATCTGGTGCAGGTGTCCAGGGACAACATCTGGCACAGGTGTTCACGGGACAATATCTGACGCAGGTGTCAAGAGACAACATCTGCTGCAGGTGTCTAGGGACAACATCTGCTGTAGGTGTCCATGGACAATATCTTCTGCAGATGTCCAGGGACAACATTCGGCGCAGGTGTCCTGGGACAACATCTGGTGCAGGTGTCCAGGGACAACATCTGGCACAGGTGTCCAGGGACAACATCTGGTGCAGGTGTCCAGGGACAACATCAAGCACAGGTGTCAAGATGACACCATATTACGCAGTTGTCCATGGACAACATCTGCTGCAGGTGTCCAGGGACAACATCTGGCACAGGTGTCCAGGGACAACATCTGGTGCAGGTGTCCAGAGAGAACATCTGGTGAAGGTGTCCAAGGAGAACATCTGGCGCAGGTATCCAGGGACATCTGCTCCAGGTGTCCAGAGATAACATCTGCTGCAGGTGTCTATGGATATTATTTGGAGCATGTGTCCAAGGACAACATCTGGCGCAGATGTCCAGGAACAACATCAGGTGCATGTGTCCAGGGACAACATCTGGCACAGGTGTCCAGGGGACAACATATGACGCAGGTGTCCAGGGAAACATCTGCTGCAGGTGTCCAGGGACACCATCTGGTGCAGGTGTCCAGGGACATAATTTTGCACAGGTGTCTAGGGACAACATCTGCTTCAGATGTCCAGGGAAAACATCTGCTGCAGGTGTCCAGGGACAACATCTGCTGCAGGTGTCCTGGGACGACATCTGCTGCAGGTGTCCAGGGACGACATCTGGCTCAGGTGTCCAGGGACAGCATCTGCTGCTGGTGTCCAAGGGATGACATCTGGGGCAGGTGTCTAGGGACAACATCTGGTGCAGGTGTCCAGGGACAACATCTGGCACAGGTGTTCACGGGACAATATCTGACGCAGGTGTCAAGAGACAACATCTGCTGCAGGTGTCTAGGGACAACATCTGCTGTAGGTGTCCATGGACAATATCTTCTGCAGATGTCCAGGGACAACATTCGGCGCAGGTGTCCTGGGACAACATCTGGTGCAGGTGTCCAGGGACAACATCTGGCACAGGTGTCCAGGGACAACATCTGGTGCAGGTGTCCAGGGACAACATCAAGCACAGGTGTCAAGATGACACCATATTACGCAGTTGTCCAGGGACAACATCTGCTGCAGGTGTCCAGGGACAACATCTGGCACAGGTGTCCAGGGACAACATCTGGAGCAGGTGTCCAGGGATCAAGTCTGGCGCAGGTGTCCAGGGACAACATCTTGCGCAGGTGCCCAGGGACAACATCTGGGGCAGGTGTCTAGGGACAACATCTGGCAAAGGTGTCCAGGGACAACATCTGCTGCAGGTGTCCGAGGACAACATCTGGCACAGGTGTCCAGGGACAACATCTGGAGCAGATGTCCAGGGACAACATCTGGCGCAGATGTCCAGTGACAACACCTGGTGCAGGTGTCCAAGGACGACATCTGGCACAGGTGTCAAGGGGACAACATCTGACGAAGGTGTCCAGGGACGACATCTGGCAAATTTGCCCAGGGGACAACATCTGACGCAAGTGTCCAGGGACAACATCTGCTGCAGGTGTCCAACGACAACATCTGCTGCAGGTGTGCAGGGACAACATCTGCTGCAGGTGTGCAGGGACAACATCTGCTGTAGGTGTCCAGAGACAACATCTGCTGCAGGTGTCCAGGGACGACATCTGGCGCAGATGTCCAGGGACAACATCTGCTTCTGGTGTCCAGAGGACAACATCTGGCGCAGGTGTCCAGGGGCATCATCTGGTGCAGGTGTCCAGGGACAACATCTGGCACAGGTGTCCAGGAGACAACATATGATGCAGGTGTCCAGGGAAACATCTGCTGCAGGTGTCCAGGGACAACATCTGGTGCAGGTGTCCAGGGACCACATTTGGTGCAGGTGTCCAGGGACAAAAATTTTGCACAGGTGTCTAGGGACAACATCTGCGGCAGATGTCCAGGGACAACATCTGCTGCAGGTGTCCAGGGACAACATCTGCTGCAGGTGTCCAGGGACGACATCTGCTGCTGGTGTCCAGGGACGACATCTGGCGCAGGTGTCCAGGGACAGCATATGCTGCTGGTGTCCAAGGATCAAAATCTGGCGCAGGTGTCCAGGGACAACATCTGATGCAGGTGTCCAGGGACAACATCTGGCACAGATGTCTAGGGGAGAACATCTGACGCAGGTGTCCAGAGACAACATCTGCTGCAGGTGTCTATCTTGAGGTTATCTTGAGATGATTTCGGGGCTTTAGTGTCCCCGCGGCCCGGTCCTCGACCAAGCCTCCACCCCCAGGAAGCAGCCCGTGACAACTGACTAACACCCAGGTACCTATTTCACTGCTAGGTAACAGGGGCATTCAGGGTGAAAGAAACTTTGCCCATTTGTTTCTGCCTCGTGCGGGAATCGAACCCGCGCCACAGAATTACGAGTCCTGCGCGCTATCCACCAGGCTACGAGGCCCCTGTCAAGGGACAACATCTGCTGTAGGTGTCCATGGACAATATCTTCTGAAGGTGTCCAGGGACAACATTCGGCGCAGGTGTCCTGGGACAACATCTGGTGCAGGTGTCCAGGGACAACATCTGGCACAGGTGTCCAGGGACAACATCTGGCGCAGGTGTCCAGGAACCAAGTCTGGCGCAGGTGTCCATTGACAACATCTTGCGCAGGTGCCCAGGGACAACATCTGGGGCAGGTGTCCAGGGACAACATCTGGCAAAGGTGTCCAGGGACAACATCTGCTGCAGGTGTCCAGTGACAAAATCTGGCCCAGATGTCCAGGGACAACATCTGGTGCAGGTGTCCAGAGAGAACATCTGGTGAAGGTGTCCAAGGACAACATCTGGCGCAGGTATCCAGGGACATCTGCTCCAGGTGTCCAGAGATAACATCTGCTGCAGGTGTCTATGGATATTATTTGGAGCACGTGTCCAGGAACAACATCAGGTGCAGGTGTCCAGGGACAACATCTGGCAGAGGTGTCCAGGGGACAACATCTGACGCAGGTCTCCAGGGACAACATCTGCTGCAGGTGCCCAGGAACAACATCTGGCACAGGTGTCCAGGGACAACATCTGGTGCAGGCTTCCAGCGACATTATCTGGCGCAGGTCCAGTTATAACATCTGGCCCAGGTGTCCAGGGACAACATCTAATTCAAGGGTCTGGGGACAATATCTTGCGCAGGTGTCCAGGGACAACATCTGGCGCAGATTTCCAGGGACAATATCTGCTGCAGGTGTCCAGGGACAACCTCTGCTTCAGGTGTTCAGGGACAACATTCGGCACAGGTGTCCAATGACAACATCTCCTGAAGGTGTCCAGGGACAACATCTGCTGCAGGTGTCCAGGGACAACATCTATTGCAGGTGTCCAGGGACAACATCTGTTGCAGGTGTCCAGAGACGATTTTTGGCGCAGGTGTCCAGGGACAACATCTGCTGCTGGTGTCCAGGGAAAAAACATCTGGCGAAGGTTTCCAGAGACAACATCTTTTGCATGTGTCCAAGGGCAACATCTGTCGCAGGTGCCCAGGGACAACATCTAGCGCAGGTCTCCAGGTACAACATCTGGCGCAGGTGTCCAGTGGACAACATATGACGCAGGTGTCCAGGGAAACATCTGCTGCAGGTCCCCAGGAAAAACATCTGGTGCAGGTGTCCAGGGACAACATCTGGCCAGATGTCCAGGGACAACATTTGGCACAGGTGTCCAGCGGACAACATGTGACGCAGGTGTCCAGGGACAACATCTGACGCAGGTGTCCGGGGACAGCATCTGATGCAGGTGTCCAGGGAAACAACTGCTGCAGGTGGCCAGGGACAACATCTGCTGCAGGAGTCTAGGGACAACATCTGCTGCAGGTGTTCAGGGACAACATCAGGCGCAGGTGTCCAGGGACAACATCTGCTACTGGTGTCCAGGGAAAAAACATCTGGCGAAGGTTTCCAGAGACAACATCTTTTGCAGGTGTCCAAGGGCAACATCTGTCGCAGGTGCCCAGGGACAACGTCTGGCGCAGGTCTCCAGGTACAACATCTGGCGCAGGTGTCCAGTGGACAACATATGACGCAGGTGTCAAGGGAAACATCTGCTGCAGGTCCCCAGGAAAAACATCTGGTGCAGGTGTCCAAGGACAACATCTGGCCAGATGTCCAGGGACAACATCTGGCACAGGTGTCCAGGGGACAACATGTTACGCAGGTGTCCAGGGACAACATCTGACGCAGGTGTCCAGGGACAACATCTGCTGCAGGTGTCCTGGGACGACATCTGCTGCAAGTGTCCAGGGACGACATCTGGCTCAGGTGTCCAGGGACAGCATCTGCTGCTGGTGTCCAAGGGATGACATCTGGGGCAGGTGTCTAGGGACAACATCTGGTGCAGGTGTCCAGGGACAACATCTGCTGTAGGTGTCCATGGACAATATCTTCTGCAGATGTCCAGGGACAACATTCGGCGCAGGTGTCCTGGGACAACATCTGGTGCAGGTGTCCAGGGACAACATCTGGCACAGGTGTCCAGGGACAACATCTGGTGCAGGTGTCCAGGGACAACATCAAGCACAGGTGTCAAGATGACACCTGTGCAGGTGTCCAGGGACAACATCAAGCACAGGTGTCAAGATGACACCATATTACGCAGTTGTCCATGGACAACATCTGCTGCAGGTGTCCAGTGATAAAATCTGGCCCATATGTCCAGGGACAACATCTGGTGCAGGTGTCCAGAGAGAACATCTGGTGAAGGTGTCCAAGGAGAACATCTGGCGCAGGTATCCAGGGACATCTGCTCCAGGTGTCCAGAGATAACATCTGCTGCAGGTGTCTATGGATATTATTTGGAGCACGTGTCCATGGACAACATCTGGCGCAGATGTCCAGGAACAACATCAGGTGCATGTGTCCAGGGACAACATCTGGCACAGGTGTCCAGGGGACAACATATGACGCAGGTGTCCAGGGAAACATCTGCTGCAGGTGTCCAGGGACAACATCTGGTGCAGGTGTCCTGGGATCACATCTGGTGCGGGTGTCCAGGGACATAATTTTGCACAGGTGTCTAGGGACAACATCTGCTGCAGATGTCCAGGGACAACATCTGCTGCAGGTGTCCAGGGACAACATCTGCTGCAGGTGTACTGGGACGACATCTGCTGCAGGTGTCCAGGGACGACATCTGGCTCAGGTGTCCAGGGACAGCATCTGCTGCTGGTGTCCAAGGGATGACATCTGGGGCAGGTGTCTAGGGACAACATATGGTGCAGGTGTCCAGGGACAACATCTGGCACAGGTGTTCACGGGACAATATCTGACGCAGGTGTCAAGAGACAACATCTGCTGCAGGTGTCTAGGGACAACATCTGCTGTAGGTGTCCATGGACAATATCTTCTGCAGATGTCCAGGGACAACATTCGGCGCAGGTGTCCTGGGACAACATCTGGTGCAGGTGTCCAGGGACAACATCTGGCACAGGTGTCCAGGGACAACATCTGGTGCAGGTGTCCAGGGACAACATCAAGCACAGGTGTCAAGATGACACCATATTACGCAGTTGTCCAGGGACAACATCTGCTGCAGGTGTCCAGGGACAACATCTGGCACAGGTGTCCAAGGACAACATCTGGAGCAGGTGTCCAGGGACCAAGTCTGGCGCAGGTGTCCAGGGACAACATCTTGCGCAGGTGCCCAGGGACAACATCTGGGGCAGGTGTCTAGGGACAACATCTGGCACAGGTGTTCACGGGACAATATCTGACGCAGGTGTCAAGAGACAACATCTGCTGCAGGTGTCTAGGGACAACATCTGCTGTAGGTGTCCATGGACAATATCTTCTGCAGATGTCCAGGGACAACATTCGGCGCAGGTGTCCTGGGACAACATCTGGTGCAGGTGTCCAGGGACAACATCTGGCACAGGTGTCCAGGGACAACATCTGGTGCAGGTGTCCAGGGACAACATCAAGCACAGGTGTCAAGATGACACCATATTACGCAGTTGTCCAGGGACAACATCTGCTGCAGGTGTCCAGGGACAACATCTGGCACAGGTGTCCAAGGACAACATCTGGAGCAGGTGTCCAGGGACCAAGTCTGGCGCAGGTGTCCAGGGACAACATCTTGCGCAGGTGCCCAGGGACAACATCTGGGGCAGGTGTCTAGGGACAACATCTGGCAAAGGTGTCCAGGGAACACATCTGCTGCAGGTGTCCGAGGACAACATCTGGCACAGGTGTCCAGGGACAACATCTGCTGCAGGTGTCCATGGACAACATCAGGCGCAGGTGTCCAGGGACAACATCTGGCGCAGATGTCCAGGGACAACATCTGGCGCAGATGTCCAGTGACAACATCTGGTGCAGGTGTCCAAGGACGACATCTGGCACAGGTGTCAAGGGGACAACATCTGACGAAGGTGTCCAGGGACGACATCTGGCAAATTTGCCCAGGGGACAACATCTGACGCAAGTGTCCAGGGACAACATCTGCTGCAGGTGTCCAACGACAACATCTGCTGCAGGTGTGCATGGACAACATCTGCTGCAGGTGTCCAGGGACAACACCTGCTGCAGGTGTCCAGGGACAACATATGGTGCAGGTGTGAAGGGACAACATCTGGTGCAGGTGTCCAGGACATCATCTGGCACAGGTGCCCAGAGAAAACATCTGCTGTAGGTGTCCAGAGACAACATCTGCTGCAGGTGTCCAGGGACGACATCTGGCGCAGATATCCAGGGACAACATCTGCTGCTGGTGTCCAGAGGACATTGTCTGGCGCAGGTGTCCAGGGGCAACATCTGGTGCAGGTGTCCAGGGACAACATCTGGCACAGGTGTCCAGGAGACAACATATGACGCAGGTGTCCAGGGAAACATCTGCTGCAGGTGTCCAGGGACGACATCTTGTGCAGGTGTCCAGGGACCACATTTGGTGCAGGTGTCCAGGGACAAAAATTTTGCACAGGTGTCTAGGGACAACATCTGCTGCAGATGTCCAGGGACAACATCTGCTGCAGGTGTCCAGGGACAACATCTGCTGCAGGTGTCCAGGGACGACATCTGCTGCTGGTGTCCAGGGACGACATCTGGCGCAGGTGTCCAGGGACAGCATCTGCTGCTGGTGTCCAAGGGACAAAATCTGGCGCAGGTGTCCAGGGACAACATCTGATTCAGGTGTCCAGGGACAACATCTGGCACAGGTGTCCAGGGGAGAACATCTGACGCAGGTGTCCAGAGACAACATCTGCTGCAGGTGTCTAGGGACAACATCTGCTGTAGGTGTCCATGGACAATATCTTCTGAAGGTGTCCAGGGACAACATTCGGCGCAGGTGTCCTGGGAAAACATCGGGTGCAGGTGTCCAGGGACAACATCTGGCACAGGTGTCCAGGGACAACATCTGGTGCAGGTGTCCAGGAACCAAGTCTGGCGCAGGTGTCCATTGACAACATCTTGCGCAGGTGCCCAGGGACAACATCTGGGGCAGGTGTCCATGGACAACATCTGGCAAAGGTGTCCAGGGACAACATCTGCTGCAGGTGTCCAGTGACAAAATCTGGCCCAGATGTCCAGGGACAACATCTGGCGCAGGTATCCAGGGACATCTGCTCCAGGTGTCCAGAGATAACATCTGCTGCAGGTGTCTATGGATATTATTTGGAGCACGTGTCCAGGAACAACATCAGGTGCAGGTGTCCAGGGACAACATCTGGCAGAGGTGTCCAGGGGACAACATCTGACGCAGGTCTCCAGGGACAACATCTGCTGCAGGTGCCCAGGAACAACATCTGGCACAGGTGTCCAGGGACAACATCTGGTGCAGGCTTCCAGCGACATTATCTGGCGCAGGTCCAGTTATAACATCTGGCCCAGGTGTCCAGGGACAACATCTGATGCAGGGGTCTGGGGACAATATCTTGCGCAGGTGTCCAGGGACAACATCTGGCGCAGATTTCCAGGGACAATATCTGCTGCAGGTGTCCAGGGACAACCTCTGCTTCAGGTGTTCAGGGACAACATTCGGCACAGGTGTCCAATGACAACATCTCCTGAAGGTGTCCAGGGACAACATCTGCTGCAGGTGTCCAGGGACAACATCTATTGCAGGTGTCCAGGGACAACATCTGTTGCATGTGTCCAGGGACGATTTTTGGCGCAGGTGTCCAGGGACAACATCTGCTGCTGGTGTCCAGGGGACAACATCTGGCGCAGGTGTCCAGTGGACAACATATGACGCAGGTGTCCAGGGAAACATCTGCTGCAGGTCCCCAGGAAAAACATCTGGTGCAGGTGTCCAGGGACAACATCTGGCCAGATGTCCAGGGACAACATCTGGCACAGGTGTCCAGCGGACAACATGTGACGCAGGTGTCCAGGGACAACATCTGACGCAGGTGTCCGTGGACAGCATCTGATGCAGGTGTCCATGGAAACAACTGCTGCAGGTGGCCAGGGACAACATCTGCTGCAGGAGTCTAGGGACAACATCTGCTGCAGGTGTTCAGGGACAACATCAGGCGCAGGTGTCCAGGGACAACATCTGCTACTGGTGTCCAGGGAAAAAACATCTGGCGAAGGTTTCCAGAGACAACATCTTTTGCAGGTGTCCAAGGGCAACATCTGTCGCAGGTGCCCAGGGACAACATCTGGCGCAGGTCTCCAGGTACAACATCTGGCGCAGGTGTCCAGTGGACAACATATGACGCAGGTGTCCAGGGAAACATCTGCTGCAGGTCCCCAGGAAAAACATCTGGTGCAGGTGTCCAGGTACAACATCTGGCCAGATGTCCAGGGACAACATCTGGCACAGGTGTCCAGGGGACAACATGTGACGCAGGTGTCCAGGGACAACATCTGACGCAGGTGTCCGGGGACAGCATCTGATACAGGTGTCCAGGGAAACAACTGCTGCAGGTGACCAGGGACAACATCTGCTGCAGGAGTCTAGGGACAACATCTGCTGCAGGTGTTCAGGGACAACATCAGGCGCAGGTGTCCAGGGACAACATCTGCTACTGGTATCCAGGGAAAAAACATCTGGCGAAGGTTTCCAGAGACAACATCTGGTGCAGGTGCCCAGGGACAACATCTGGCGCAGGTCTCCAGGTACAACATCTGGCGCAGGTGCCCAGGGACAACATATGGCGCAGGTGTCCAGGGACAACATCTGGAGCAGGTGTCCAGGGACAACATCAGATGCAGGTGTCCAGGGACAACATCTGGCGCAGATGTCCAGGGACAACATCTGGCGCAGATGTCCAGGGACAACATCTGGTTCAGGTGTCCAGGGACATCTGGCACCAGTGTCCAGGGACAACATCTGCTGCAGGTGTCCAGGGACAATATCTACTGCAGGATAATGAGGACAATATCTACTGCAAGATAACGATGACAAAATCTGGCGCAGGTGTCCAGGGACTACATCTGGCGTAGTTGTCTTAGGACAACATCTGGTTCAAGTGCCCAGGGACGACATCTGGCACAGGTATCTAGGGGACAACATCTGACGAATGTGTCCAGGGACGAAATCTTGCAAAGGTGCCCAGGGGACAACATGTGACGCAGGTGTCCAGGGACAACATCTGCTGCAGGTGTCCAACGACAACATCAGCTGCAAGTGTCCAGGGACAACATCTGCTGCAGGTGTCCAGGGACAACACTTGTTGCAGGTGTCCAGGGACAACATCTGGTGCAGGTGTCCAGGGACAACATCTGGTGCAGGTGTCCAGGACAACATGTGCTGCAGGTGTCCAGGGACAACATCTGGCTCAGGTGTCCACGAACAACATCTGGCGCAGGTGACCAGGGACAACATCTGCTGCAGGTGTCCAGGGACAACATCTGGCACAGGTGTCCAGGGACAACATCTGCTGCAGGTGTCCAGGGACAACACCTGTTGCAGGTGTCCAGGGACATCATCTGGTGCAGGTGTCCAGGGACAACTTCTGGTGCAGGTGTCCAGGGCTATCATCTGGTGCAGGTGTCCAAGGACAACACCTGCTGCAGGTGTCCAGGAACAACATCTGGGGCAGGTGTCCAGGACAATATCTGGCACACGTGTCTAGAGAGAACATCTGCTGTAGGTGTCCAGGGACAACATCTGCTGCAGGTGTCCAGGGACAACATCTGCTACAGGTATCCAGGGACAACATCTGGGGTAGGTGTCCAGGACAATATCTGGCACACGTGTCTAGAGACAACATCTGCTGTAGGTGTCCAGGAAATACATCTGCTGCAGGTGTCCAGGGACAACATCTGCTACAGGTATCCAGGGCCAACATCTGGCGCAGGTGTCCAGCGACAACATCTGCTACAGGTATCCAGGGACGACATCTGCGCAGATGTCCTGGGACAACATCTGCAGCTGGTGACTAGGGGACAACATCTGGTGCAGGTGTCAAGAGGCAACATCTGGTGCAGGTGTCCAGGGACAACATCTTGCGCAGAATTCCAGGGACAACATCTGGCGCAGGTTTCCAGGGACAACATCATGCACAGGTGTCCAGGGGACAACATCTGCTGCAAGTGTCCAGGGACAACATCTGCTGCAGGTATCCAGGGACAACATCTGGCGCAGGTGTCCAGCGACAACATCTGGTGCAGGTGTACAGGGACAACATCTTGCGCAGAATTCCAGGGACAACATCTGGCGCAGGTTTCCAGGGACAACATCATGCACAGGTGTCCAGGGGACAACATCTGGTGCAGGTGTCCTGGGGCAACATCTGCTGCAGGTGTCCAGGTACAACATCTGGTGCAGGTGTCCAGGGACAACATCTGGCGCAGATGTCCAGGGACAACATCAGGTGCAGGTGTCCAGGGAAAACATCTGGCACAGGTGTCCAGGGGAAAACATCTGACGCAGGTGTCCTGGGACAACATCTGACATCTGTTGCAGGTGTCCAGGGACAACAGCTGCTGCAGGTGTCCATGGACAACATCTGCTGAATGTGTCCAGGGACAACATCTGGCGCAGGATTCCAGGGACAAAATCTGGTGCAGGTGTCTAGGGACAACATCAGGCACAGGTGTCCATGGGACAACATTTGACGCAGGTGTCAAAGGACAACATCTGCTGCAGGTGTAGAGGGACAACATTTGGCACAGGTGTCCAGGGACAACATCTGGTGCAGGTGTCCAGGTATCAAATCTGGCGCAGGTGTCCAGGGACAACGTCTTGCGCAGGTGTCCAGGGACAACAACTGACGAAGGTGTCCAGGGACAACATCTGCTGCAGGTGTCCAGGGACAACATTTGCTGCAGGTGTCCAAGGTCAACATCTATCGCAGGTGTCCAGAGACAACATCTGTTGCAGGTGTCCAGGAACAACATCAGGCGCGGGTGTCCAGGGACAACTGGCGCAGATGTCCAGGGACAACATCTGGCGCAGGTGTCCAAGGACAACATCTGGTACAGGTGTCCAGGGCTGGCGCAGATGTCCAAAGACAACATCAGGTGCAGTTGTCCAGAGGACAACATACGACGCAGGTGTCAAGGGACATCTGACGCAGGTGTCCAGGGACAACAACTGACGCAGGTGTCCAGGGACAACATCTGCTGCTGGTGTCCAGGGACAACATTTGCTGCAGGTGTCCAGGGACAACATCTGTTGCAGGTGTCCAGGAACAACATCTGGCGCGGGTGTCTAGGGACAACTGGCGCAGATGTCCAGGGACCACATCTGGCGCAGGTGTATAGGGACATCTGGTGCAGGTGTCCTGGGCTGGCGCAGATGTCCAAAGACAACATCAGGTGCAGGTGTCCAGAGGACAACATATGACGCAGGTGTCCATGGAAACATATTCTGTCGGTGTCCAGAGACAACATCTGCTGCAGGTGTCCAGGGACTACATCTGCTGCAGGTGTCCAGGGACAACATCTTGCGCAGAATTCCAGGGACAACATCTGGCGCAGGTGTCCAGGGACAACATCTGGTGCAGGTGTCCAGGGACAACATCTGGCGCAGTTGTCCAAGGACAACATCTGGCACAGGTGTCCAGGGACAACATCTGGCGCAGGTGTCCAGGGGCAACATCTGGCGCAGGTGCCCAGGGACAACATCTGGTGCAGGTGTCGAGGGACAACATCTTGCGCAGGTGTCCAGGGACAACATCTGGCACAGGTGTCCAATGACAACATATGCTGCAGGTGTCCGAGGACAACATCTGGTGTAGGTGTCCAGGGACAACATCTGCTGCAGGTGTCCAGGGACAACATCTGGCGCAGGTGTCCAGAGACAACATCTGGCGCAGATGTCCAGGGACAACATCTGGTGCAGGTGTCAAGAGACGACATCTGGCAAAGGTGCCCAGGGGACAACATCTGACGAAGGTGTCCAGGGACGACATCTGGCAAAGGTTCCCAGGGCCAACATCTGCTGCAAGTTTCCAGGGACAACATCTGCTGCAGGTGTCCAGGGACAACACCTGCTGCAGGTGTCCGAGGACAACATCTGGCGCAGGTGCCCAGGGACAACGTCTGCTGCAGGTGTCCATGGACAACATCTGCTGCATGTGTCCAGGGACAACATCTGGCGCAGGAGACCAGGGACAACATCTGGTGCAGGTGTCCAGGGACAACATCTGGCGCAGGAGACCAGGGACAACATCTGGTGCAGGTGTCCAGGGACAACATCTGGCACAGGTGTCCAGGGACAACATCTGGTGCAGGTTTCCAGGGACAACATCATACACAGGTGTCCAGGGGACAACATCTGACGCAGGTGTCCAGGGACAACATCTGGTGCAGGTGTCCAGGGACCAAATCTGGCGCAGGTGTAAAGGGACATCTTGCGCAGGTGTCCAGGGACAACTTTTGCTGCAGGTGTCCAGGGACAACATTTGCTGCAGGTGTCCAAGGACAACATCTGGCGCAGGTGTCCAGGGACAACATCTGCTGCAGGTGTCCAGGGACAACGTCTGGCGCGGGTGTCCAGAGACAACTGGCGCAGATGTCCAGAGACAACTGGCGCAGATGTCCAGGGACAACATCTGGCGCAGTTGTCCAGGGAAAACATCTGGTGTAGGTGTCCAGGGACGACTTCTGGCACAGGTGTCTAGGGGACAACATCTGACGAAGGTGTCCAGGGACGACGTCTGGCACAGGTGTCGAGGGGACAACATCTGACGCAGGTGTCCAGGCACAACATCTGCTGCAAGTGTCCTGGGACAACATCTGCTGCAGGTGTCCAGGAACAACATCTGCTGTAGGTGTCCAAGGACATCAGCTGCAGGTGTCCAGGAACAACATCTAGCACAGGTGTCCAGGGACAACATCTGGTGCAGGTGTCCACTGACAACATCTGCTGCAGGTGTCCAGGACAACATCTTGCGCAGGTGTCCAGGGACAACATCTGGCACAGGTGTCCAGGGACAACATCTGGTGCAGGTGTCCAGGGACAACATCTGCTGTAGGTGTCCAAGGACAACATCTGCAGCAGGTGTCCAGGAACAACATCTAGCACAGGTGTCAAGGGACAACATCTGGTGCAGGTGTCCAGGGACAACATCTGCTGCAGGTGTCCAGGGACAACATCTGCAGGTGGTGTCCAGGTACAACATCTGCTGCAGATGTCAAGGGACAACATCTGGTGCAGGTGTCCATGGACATCATCAGCTGCTGGTGGCCAGTGGACAACGTCTGGCGCATGTGTCCAGGGACAACATCTGGTGCAGGTGCCCAGGGATAACATCTGGCACAGGTGTCCAGGGAAACATCTTCTGCAGGTGTCCAGGGACAACTTCTGGTGCAGGTGTCCAGGGCTGGCGCAGATGTCATGCGAGAACATCTAGTGCAGGTGTCCAGGGCAGGCGCAGATGTCCAGGGACAACATCTGCTGCAGTTGTCCAGGGACAACATATGGTGCAGGTGTCCGGGGACAACATCTGGCGCAGATGTCATTGGACTACATCTGACGCAGGTGTACAGGGACAACATCTGGTGCAGGTGTCTAGGGACAACATCTGGCACAGGTGTCCAGGGACAACATCTGGTGCAGGTGTCCAGGGACAACATCTGACACAGGTGTCAAATTGACAACATCTGATGCAGGAATCCAGGGACGACATCTGCTGCAGGTGTCCAGGGACCACATCTGCTGCAGGTGTCCGAGGACAACATCTGGCGCAGGTGTCCAGGGACAACATCTTGCGCAGGTGTCCAGGGACAACATCTGGCATAGGTGTCCAGGGACAACATCTGCTGCAGGTGTCCAGGGACAACATCTGCTGCAGGTGTCCAGGGACAACATCTGGCAAAGGTGCCCAGGGACAACATCTGGCGCAGTTGTCCAGGGACAACATCTGGTGAAGGTGTCGAGGGACGACATCTAGCACAGGTGTCCAGGGGACAACATCTGATGAAGGTGTCCCGGGTCGACATCTGGCAAAGGTGCCCAGGGGACAACATCTGACGCAGGTGTCCAGGGAGAACATCTGCTGCAGGTGTCCAACGACAACATCAGCTGCAAGTGTCCAGGGACAACATCTGCTGCAGGTGTCCAGGGACAACACCTGCTGCAGGTGTCCAAGGACAACATCTGGTGAAGGTGTCCAGGGACCACATCTGGTGCAGGTGTCCAGGACAACATCTGCTGCAGGTGTCCAAGGACAACATCTGGCGCAGTTGTCCATGGACAACTTCTGCTGCAGGTGTCCAGGGACAACATCAGCAGAAGGCGTCCAGGGACAACATCTGGCACAGGTGTCCAGGGACAACATCTGCTGCAGGTGTTCAAGGACAACATCTGCTGCAGGTGTCCAGGGACAAACTCTGGCGCAGGTATTCAGGGACAACATCTGGTACAGGTGTCCTGGTACAACATCTGGTGCAGGTGTCCAGGGACAACATCTGCCGCAGATGTCCAGGGACAACATCTGGTGCAGGTGTCCAGGGACAACATCTGATATCTGTTGCATGTGTCCAAGGACAACATCTGCTGCGGGTTTCCATGGACAACATCTGCTGCATTTGTCCAGGGACAACATCTGGCGCAGGAGTACTGGGACAACATCTGGTGCAGGTGTCCAGGGATAACATCTGGCACAGGTGTCCAGGGACAACATCTGGTGCAGGTGTCCAGGGACAACATCATGCACAGGTGTCCAGGGGACAACATCTGACGCAGGTGTCCAGGGACAACATCTGCTGCAGGTGTAGAGGGACATCATCTGTCACAGGTGTCCAGGGACAACATCTGGTGCAGGTGTCCAGGGACCAAATCTTTCGCAGGTGTCCAGGGACAACATCTTGTGCAGGAGTCAAGGGACAACATCTGGCGCAGGTGTCCAGGGACAACATCTGGTGCAGGATTCCAGGGACGACTTCTGGCACAGGTGTCTAGGGGACAACATCTGACGAAGGTGTCCAGGGACGACATCTGGCACAGGTTTCGAGGGGACAACATCTGACGCAAGTGTCCAGGGACAACATAAGCTGCACGTGTCCAGGCACAACATCTGCTGCAAGTGTCCAGGGACAACATCTGGTGCAGGTGTCCAGGGACAACATCTGGCGCAGAAGTCATGGGACAACATCTGACGCAGATGTCTAGGGACAACATCTGCTGCAGGTGTCCGGGGACAACGTCTGGCGCAGATGTCCAGGGCCAACATCTGGCGCAGATGTCCAGAATCAACATCTGGTGCAGGTGTCCAGGGACGACATCTGGCACAGGTGTCCAGGAGACAACATCTGACGAAGGTGTCCAGGGACGACATCTGGCAAAGGTGCCCAGCGGACCACATCTGACGCAGGTGTCTAGGGACAACATCTGCTGCAGGTGTCCAACGACAACATCTGGCACAGGTGTCCAGGGACAACATCTGGCACAGGTGTCCAGGGACCACATCTGGTGCAGGTTTCCAGGGAACACATCTGGCACAGGTGTCCAGGGATAACATCTGGCACAGGTGTCCAGGGACCACATCTGGTGCAGCTTTCCAGGGACAACATCATGCACAGGTGTCCAGGGGACAACATCTGACGCAGGTGTCCAGGGACAACATCTGGCACCGGTGTCCAGGGACAACATCTGGTGCAATTGTCCAGACACAAATTCTGGCGCAGGTGTAAAGGGACAACATCTTTCGCAGGTGTCCAAGGACAACAACTGGCGCAGGTGTCCAGGGACAACATCTGGCACTGGTGTCCAGGGACAACATCTGGTGCAGGTTTCCAGGGACAACATCATACACAGGTGTCCAGGGGACAACATCTGACGCAGGTGTCCAGGGACAACATCTGGTGCAGGTGTCCAGGGACCAAATCTGGCGCAGGTGTAAAGGGACATCTTGCGCAGGTGTCCAGGGACAACTTTTGCTGCAGGTGTCCAGGGACAACATTTGCTGCAGGTGTCCAAGGACAACATCTGGCGCAGGTGTCCAGGGACAACATCTGCTGCAGGTGTCCAGGGACAACGTCTGGCGCGGGTGTCCAGAGACAACTGGCGCAGATGTCCAGAGACAACTGGCGCAGATGTCCAGGGACAACATCTGGCGCAGTTGTCCAGGGAAAACATCTGGTGTAGGTGTCCAGGGACGACTTCTGGCACAGGTGTCTAGGGGACAACATCTGACGAAGGTGTCCAGGGACGACGTCTGGCACAGGTGTCGAGGGGACAACATCTGACGCAGGTGTCCAGGCACAACATCTGCTGCAAGTGTCCTGGGACAACATCTGCTGCAGGTGTCCAGGAACAACATCTGCTGTAGGTGTCCAAGGACATCAGCTGCAGGTGTCCAGGAACAACATCTAGCACAGGTGTCCAGGGACAACATCTGGTGCAGGTGTCCACTGACAACATCTGCTGCAGGTGTCCAGGACAACATCTTGCGCAGGTGTCCAGGGACAACATCTGGCACAGGTGTCCAGGGACAACATCTGGTGCAGGTGTCCAGGGACAACATCTGCTGTAGGTGTCCAAGGACAACATCTGCAGCAGGTGTCCAGGAACAACATCTAGCACAGGTGTCAAGGGACAACATCTGGTGCAGGTGTCCAGGGACAACATCTGCTGCAGGTGTCCAGGGACAACATCTGCAGGTGGTGTCCAGGTACAACATCTGCTGCAGATGTCAAGGGACAACATCTGGTGCAGGTGTCCATGGACATCATCTGCTGCTGGTGGCCAGTGGACAACGTCTGGCGCATGTGTCCAGGGACAACATCTGGTGCAGGTGCCCAGGGATAACATCTGGCACAGGTGTCCAGGGAAACATCTTCTGCAGGTGTCCAGGGACAACTTCTGGTGCAGGTGTCCAGGGCTGGCGCAGATGTCATGCGAGAACATCTAGTGCAGGTGTCCAGGGCAGGCGCAGATGTCCTGGGACAACATCTGCTGCAGTTGTCCAGGGACAACATATGGTGCAGGTGTCCGGGGACAACATCTGGCGCAGATGTCATTGGACTACATCTGACGCAGGTGTACAGGGACAACATCTGGTGCAGGTGTCTAGGGACAACATCTGGCACAGGTGTCCAGGGACAACATCTGGTGCAGGTGTCCAGGGACAACATCTGACACAGGTGTCAAATTGACAACATCTGATGCAGGAATCCAGGGACGACATCTGCTGCAGGTGTCCAGGGACCACATCTGCTGCAGGTGTCCGAGGACAACATCTGGCGCAGGTGTCCAGGGACAACATCTTGCGCAGGTGTCCAGGGACAACATCTGGCATAGGTGTCCAGGGACAACATCTGCTGCAGGTGTCCAGGGACAACATCTGCTGCAGGTGTCCAGGGACAACATCTGGCAAAGGTGCCCAGGGACAACATCTGGCGCAGATATCCAGGGACAACATCTGGCGCAGTTGTCCAGGGACAACATCTGGTGAAGGTGTCGAGGGACGACATCTAGCACAGGTGTCCAGGGGACAACATCTGATGAAGGTGTCCCGGGTCGACATCTGGCAAAGGTGCCCAGGGGACAACATCTGACGCAGGTGTCCAGGGAGAACATCTGCTGCAGGTGTCCAACGACAACATCAGCTGCAAGTGTCCAGGGACAACATCTGCTGCAGGTGTCCAGGGACAACACCTGCTGCAGGTGTCCAAGGACAACATCTGGTGAAGGTGTCCAGGGACCACATCTGGTGCAGGTGTCCAGGACAACATCTGCTGCAGGTGTCCAAGGACAACATCTGGCGCAGTTGTCCATGGACAACTTCTGCTGCAGGTGTCCAGGGACAACATCAGCAGAAGGCGTCCAGGGACAACATCTGGCACAGGTGTCCAGGGACAACATCTGCTGCAGGTGTTCAAGGACAACATCTGCTGCAGGTGTCCAGGGACAAACTCTGGCGCAGGTATTCAGGGACAACATCTGGTACAGGTGTCCTGGTACAACATCTGGTGCAGGTGTCCATGGACAACTTCTGCTGCAGGTGTCCAGGTACAACATCAGCAGAAGGCGTCCAGGGACAACATCTGGCACAGGTGTCCAGGGACAACATCTGCTGCAGGTGTTCAAGGACAACATCTGCTGCAGGTGTCCAGGGACAAACTCTGGCGCAGGTATTCAGGGACAACATCTGGTACAGGTGTCCTGGTACAACATCTGGTGCAGGTGTCCAGGGACAACATCTGCCGCAGATGTCCAGGGACAACATCTGGTGCAGGTGTCCAGGGACAACATCTGATATCTGTTGCATGTGTCCAAGGACAACATCTGCTGCGGGTTTCCATGGACAACATCTGCTGCATTTGTCCAGGGACAACATCTGGCGCAGGAGTACTGGGACAACATCTGGTGCAGGTGTCCAGGGATAACATCTGGCACAGGTGTCCAGGGACAACATCTGGTGCAGGTGTCCAGGGACAACATCATGCACAGGTGTCCAGGGGACAACATCTGACGCAGGTGTCCAGGGACAACATCTGCTGCAGGTGTAGAGGGACATCATCTGGCACAGGTGTCCAGGGACAACATCTGGTGCAGGTGTCCAGGGACCAAATCTTTCGCAGGTGTCCAGGGACAACATCTTGTGCAGGAGTCAAGGGACAACATCTGGCGCAGGTGTCCAGGGACAACATCTGGTGCAGGATTCCAGGGACGACTTCTGGCACAGGTGTCTAGGGGACAACATCTGACGAAGGTGTCCAGGGACGACATCTGGCACAGGTTTCGAGGGGACAACATCTGACGCAAGTGTCCAGGGACAACATAAGCTGCACGTGTCCAGGCACAACATCTGCTGCAAGTGTCCAGGGACAACATCTGGTGCAGGTGTCCAGGGACAACATCTGGCGCAGAAGTCATGGGACAACATCTGACGCAGATGTCTAGGGACAACATCTGCTGCAGGTGTCCGGGGACAACGTCTGGCGCAGATGTCCAGGGCCAACATCTGGCGCAGATGTCCAGAATCAACATCTGGTGCAGGTGTCCAGGGACGACATCTGGCACAGGTGTCCAGGAGACAACATCTGACGAAGGTGTCCAGGGACGACATCTGGCAAAGGTGCCCAGCGGACCACATCTGACGCAGGTGTCTAGGGACAACATCTGCTGCAGGTGTCCAACGACAACATCTGGCACAGGTGTCCAGGGACAACATCTGGCACAGGTGTCCAGGGACCACATCTGGTGCAGGTTTCCAGGGAACACATCTGGCACAGGTGTCCAGGGATAACATCTGGCACAGGTGTCCAGGGACCACATCTGGTGCAGGTTTCCAGGGACAACATCATGCACAGGTGTCCAGGGGACAACATCTGACGCAGGTGTCCAGGGACAACATCTGCTGCAGGTGTAGAGGGACAACATCTGGCACCGGTGTCCAGGGACAACATCTGGTGCAATTGTCCAGACACAAATTCTGGCGCAGGTGTAAAGGGACAACATCTTTCGCAGGTGTCCAAGGACAACAACTGGCGCAGGTGTCCAGGGACAACATCTGGCACAGGTGTCCAGGGACAACATCTGGTGCAGGTTTCCAGGGACAACATCATACACAGGTGTCCAGGGGACAACATCTGACGCAGGTGTCCAGGGACAACATCTGGTGCAGGTGTCCAGGGACCAAATCTGGCGCAGGTGTAAAGGGACATCTTGCGCAGGTGTCCAGGGACAACTTTTGCTGCAGGTGTCCAGGGACAACATTTGCTGCAGGTGTCCAAGGACAACATCTGGCGCAGGTGTCCAGGGACAACATCTGCTGCAGGTGTCCAGGGACAACGTCTGGCGCGGGTGTCCAGAGACAACTGGCGCAGATGTCCAGAGACAACTGGCGCAGATGTCCAGGGACAACATCTGGCGCAGTTGTCCAGGGAAAACATCTGGTGTAGGTGTCCAGGGACGACTTCTGGCACAGGTGTCTAGGGGACAACATCTGACGAAGGTGTCCAGGGACGACGTCTGGCACAGGTGTCGAGGGGACAACATCTGACGCAGGTGTCCAGGCACAACATCTGCTGCAAGTGTCCTGGGACAACATCTGCTGCAGGTGTCCAGGAACAACATCTGCTGTAGGTGTCCAAGGACATCAGCTGCAGGTGTCCAGGAACAACATCTAGCACAGGTGTCAAGGGACAACATCTGGTGCAGGTGTCCAGGGACAACATCTGCTGCAGGTGTCCAGGGACAACATCTGCAGGTGGTGTCCAGGTACAACATCTGCTGCAGATGTCAAGGGACAACATCTGGTGCAGGTGTCCATGGACATCATCTGCTGCTGGTGGCCAGTGGACAACGTCTGGCGCATGTGTCCAGGGACAACATCTGGTGCAGGTGCCCAGGGATAACATCTGGCACAGGTGTCCAGGGAAACATCTTCTGCAGGTGTCCAGGGACAACTTCTGGTGCAGGTGTCCAGGGCTGGCGCAGATGTCATGCGAGAACATCTAGTGCAGGTGTCCAGGGCAGGCGCAGATGTCCAGGGACAACATCTGCTGCAGTTGTCCAGGGACAACATATGGTGCAGGTGTCCGGGGACAACATCTGGCGCAGATGTCATTGGACTACATCTGACGCAGGTGTACAGGGACAACATCTGGTGCAGGTGTCTAGGGACAACATCTGGCACAGGTGTCCAGGGACAACATCTGGTGCAGGTGTCCAGGGACAACATCTGACACAGGTGTCAAATTGACAACATCTGATGCAGGAATCCAGGGACGACATCTGCTGCAGGTGTCCAGGGACCACATCTGCTGCAGGTGTCCGAGGACAACATCTGGCGCAGGTGTCCAGGGACAACATCTTGCGCAGGTGTCCAGGGACAACATCTGGCATAGGTGTCCAGGGACAACATCTGCTGCAGGTGTCCAGGGACAACATCTGCTGCAGGTGTCCAGGGACAACATCTGGCAAAGGTGCCCAGGGACAACATCTGGCGCAGATATCCAGGGACAACATCTGGCGCAGTTGTCCAGGGACAACATCTGGTGAAGGTGTCGAGGGACGACATCTAGCACAGGTGTCCAGGGGACAACATCTGATGAAGGTGTCCCGGGTCGACATCTGGCAAAGGTGCCCAGGGGACAACATCTGACGCAGGTGTCCAGGGAGAACATCTGCTGCAGGTGTCCAACGACAACATCAGCTGCAAGTGTCCAGGGACAACATCTGCTGCAGGTGTCCAGGGACAACACCTGCTGCAGGTGTCCAAGGACAACATCTGGTGAAGGTGTCCAGGGACCACATCTGGTGCAGGTGTCCAGGACAACATCTGCTGCAGGTGTCCAAGGACAACATCTGGCGCAGTTGTCCATGGACAACTTCTGCTGCAGGTGTCCAGGGACAACATCAGCAGAAGGCGTCCAGGGACAACATCTGGCACAGGTGTCCAGGGACAACATCTGCTGCAGGTGTTCAAGGACAACATCTGCTGCAGGTGTCCAGGGACAAACTCTGGCGCAGGTATTCAGGGACAACATCTGGTACAGGTGTCCTGGTACAACATCTGGTGCAGGTGTCCAGGGACAACATCTGCCGCAGATGTCCAGGGACAACATCTGGTGCAGGTGTCCAGGGACAACATCTGATATCTGTTGCATGTGTCCAAGGACAACATCTGCTGCGGGTTTCCATGGACAACATCTGCTGCATTTGTCCAGGGACAACATCTGGCGCAGGAGTACTGGGACAACATCTGGTGCAGGTGTCCAGGGATAACATCTGGCACAGGTGTCCAGGGACAACATCTGGTGCAGGTGTCCAGGGACAACATCATGCACAGGTGTCCAGGGGACAACATCTGACGCAGGTGTCCAGGGACAACATCTGCTGCAGGTGTAGAGG
This sequence comes from Procambarus clarkii, assembly GCF_040958095.1. Classification (NCBI taxonomy): domain Eukaryota; kingdom Metazoa; phylum Arthropoda; class Malacostraca; order Decapoda; family Cambaridae; genus Procambarus; species Procambarus clarkii. The sequence goes on from NC_091150.1 coordinate 64,948,209, forward strand.
GACATCATCTGGCACAGGTGTCCAGGGACAACATCTGGTGCAGGTGTCCAGGGACCAAATCTTTCGCAGGTGTCCAGGGACAACATCTTGTGCAGGAGTCAAGGGACAACATCTGGCGCAGGTGTCCAGGGACAACATCTGGTGCAGGATTCCAGGGACGACTTCTGGCACAGGTGTCTAGGGGACAACATCTGACGAAGGTGTCCAGGGACGACATCTGGCACAGGTTTCGAGGGGACAACATCTGACGCAAGTGTCCAGGGACAACATAAGCTGCACGTGTCCAGGCACAACATCTGCTGCAAGTGTCCAGGGACAACATCTGGTGCAGGTGTCCAGGGACAACATCTGGCGCAGAAGTCATGGGACAACATCTGACGCAGATGTCTAGGGACAACATCTGCTGCAGGTGTCCGGGGACAACGTCTGGCGCAGATGTCCAGGGCCAACATCTGGCGCAGATGTCCAGAATCAACATCTGGTGCAGGTGTCCAGGGACGACGTCTGGCACAAGTGTCCAGGAGACAACATCTGACGAAGGTGTCCAGGGACGACATCTGGCAAAGGTGCCCAGCGGACCACATCTGACGCAGGTGTCTAGGGACAACATCTGCTGCAGGTGTCCAACGACAACATCTGGCACAGGTGTCCAGGGACAACATCTGGCACAGGTGTCCAGGGACCACATCTGGTGCAGGTTTCCAGGGAACACATCTGGCACAGGTGTCCAGGGATAACATCTGGCACAGGTGTCCAGGGACCACATCTGGTGCAGGTTTCCAGGGACAACATCATGCACAGGTGTCCAGGGGACAACATCTGACGCAGGTGTCCAGGGACAACATCTTGTGCAGGAGTCAAGGGACAACATCTGGCGCAGGTGTCCAGGGACAACATCTGGTGCAGGATTCCAGGGACGACTTCTGGCACAGGTGTCTAGGGGACAACATCTGACGAAGGTGTCCAGGGACGACATCTGGCACAGGTTTCGAGGGGACAACATCTGACGCAAGTGTCCAGGGACAACATAAGCTGCACGTGTCCAGGCACAACATCTGCTGCAAGTGTCCAGGGACAACATCTGGTGCAGGTGTCCAGGGACAACATCTGGCGCAGAAGTCATGGGACAACATCTGACGCAGATGTCTAGGGACAACATCTGCTGCAGGTGTCCGGGGACAACGTCTGGCGCAGATGTCCAGGGCCAACATCTGGCGCAGATGTCCAGAATCAACATCTGGTGCAGGTGTCCAGGGACGACATCTGGCACAGGTGTCCAGGAGACAACATCTGACGAAGGTGTCCAGGGACGACATCTGGCAAAGGTGCCCAGCGGACCACATCTGACGCAGGTGTCTAGGGACAACATCTGCTGCAGGTGTCCAACGACAACATCTGGCACAGGTGTCCAGGGACAACATCTGGCACAGGTGTCCAGGGACCACATCTGGTGCAGGTTTCCAGGGAACACATCTGGCACAGGTGTCCAGGGATAACATCTGGCACAGGTGTCCAGGGACCACATCTGGTGCAGGTTTCCAGGGACAACATCATGCACAGGTGTCCAGGGGACAACATCTGACGCAGGTGTCCAGGGACAACATCTGCTGCAGGTGTAGAGGGACAACATCTGGCACCGGTGTCCAGGGACAACATCTGGTGCAATTGTCCAGACACAAATTCTGGCGCAGGTGTAAAGGGACAACATCTTTCGCAGGTGTCCAAGGACAACAACTGGCGCAGGTGTCCAGGGACAACATTTGCTGCAGGTGTCCAGGGACAACATTTGCTGCAGGTGTCCAAGGACAACATCTGGCGCAGGTGTCCAGGTACAACATCTGCTGCATGTGTCCAGGGACAACATCTGGCGCGGGTGTCCAGGGACAACAGGCGCAGATGTCCAGGGACAACTGGCGCAGATGTCCAGGGACAACATCTGGCGCAGGTGTCCAGGGACGACTTCTGGCACAGGTGTCTAGGGGACAACATCTGACGAAGGTGTCCAGGGACGACATCTGGCACAGGTGTCTAGGGGACAACATCTAACGCAGGTGTCCAGGGACAACATCTGCTGCAGGTGTCCAGGCACAACATCTGCTGCAAGTGTCCAGGGATAACATCTGCTGCAAGTGTCCAAGAACAACATCTGCTGCATGTGTCCAGGGACAAAATCTGGCACAGGTGTCCAGGGAAAACATCTGGTGCAAATGCCCAGGGACAACATCTGCTGTAGGTGTCCAATGACAACATCTGCTGCAGGTTTCCAGGGACAACATCTGGCACAGGTGTCCAGGGACAACATCTGGTGCAGGTGTCCAGGGAGAACATCTGCTGCAGGTGTCCAACGACAACATCAGCTGCAAGTGTCCAGGGACAACATCTGCTGCAGGTGTCCAGGGACAACACCTGCTGCAGGTGTCCAAGGACAACATCTGGTGAAGGTGTCCAGGGACCACATCTGGTGCAGGTGTCCAGGACAACATCTGCTGCAGGTGTCCAAGGACAACATCTGGCGCAGTTGTCCATGGACAACTTCTGCTGCAGGTGTCCAGGGACAACATCAGCAGAAGGCGTCCAGGGACAACATCTGGCACAGGTGTCCAGGGACAACATCTGCTGCAGGTGTTCAAGGACAACATCTGCTGCAGGTGTCCAGGGACAAACTCTGGCGCAGGTATTCAGGGACAACATCTGGTACAGGTGTCCTGGTACAACATCTGGTGCAGGTGTCCAGGGACAACATCTGCCGCAGATGTCCAGGGACAACATCTGGTGCAGGTGTCCAGGGACAACATCTGATATCTGTTGCATGTGTCCAAGGACAACATCTGCTGCGGGTTTCCATGGACAACATCTGCTGCATTTGTCCAGGGACAACATCTGGCGCAGGAGTACTGGGACAACATCTGGTGCAGGTGTCCAGGGATAACATCTGGCACAGGTGTCCAGGGACAACATCTGGTGCAGGTGTCCAGGGACAACATCATGCACAGGTGTCCAGGGGACAACATCTGACGCAGGTGTCCAGGGACAACATCTGCTGCAGGTGTAGAGGGACATCATCTGGCACAGGTGTCCAGGGACAACATCTGGTGCAGGTGTCCAGGGACCAAATCTTTCGCAGGTGTCCAGGGACAACATCTTGTGCAGGAGTCAAGGGACAACATCTGGCGCAGGTGTCCAGGGACAACATCTGGTGCAGGATTCCAGGGACGACTTCTGGCACAGGTGTCTAGGGGACAACATCTGACGAAGGTGTCCAGGGACGACATCTGGCACAGGTTTCGAGGGGACAACATCTGACGCAAGTGTCCAGGGACAACATAAGCTGCACGTGTCCAGGCACAACATCTGCTGCAAGTGTCCAGGGACAACATCTGGTGCAGGTGTCCAGGGACAACATCTGGCGCAGAAGTCATGGGACAACATCTGACGCAGATGTCTAGGGACAACATCTGCTGCAGGTGTCCGGGGACAACGTCTGGCGCAGATGTCCAGGGCCAACATCTGGCGCAGATGTCCAGAATCAACATCTGGTGCAGGTGTCCAGGGACGACATCTGGCACAGGTGTCCAGGAGACAACATCTGACGAAGGTGTCCAGGGACGACATCTGGCAAAGGTGCCCAGCGGACCACATCTGACGCAGGTGTCTAGGGACAACATCTGCTGCAGGTGTCCAACGACAACATCTGGCACAGGTGTCCAGGGACAACATCTGGCACAGGTGTCCAGGGACCACATCTGGTGCAGGTTTCCAGGGAACACATCTGGCACAGGTGTCCAGGGATAACATCTGGCACAGGTGTCCAGGGACCACATCTGGTGCAGGTTTCCAGGGACAACATCATGCACAGGTGTCCAGGGGACAACATCTGACGCAGGTGTCCAGGGACAACATCTTGTGCAGGAGTCAAGGGACAACATCTGGCGCAGGTGTCCAGGGACAACATCTGGTGCAGGATTCCAGGGACGACTTCTGGCACAGGTGTCTAGGGGACAACATCTGACGAAGGTGTCCAGGGACGACATCTGGCACAGGTTTCGAGGGGACAACATCTGACGCAAGTGTCCAGGGACAACATAAGCTGCACGTGTCCAGGCACAACATCTGCTGCAAGTGTCTAGGGACAACATCTGGTGCAGGTGTCCAGGGACAACATCTGGCGCAGAAGTCATGGGACAACATCTGACGCAGATGTCTAGGGACAACATCTGCTGCAGGTGTCCGGGGACAACGTCTGGCGCAGATGTCCAGGGCCAACATCTGGCGCAGATGTCCAGAATCAACATCTGGTGCAGGTGTCCAGGGACGACATCTGGCACAGGTGTCCAGGAGACAACATCTGACGAAGGTGTCCAGGGACGACATCTGGCAAAGGTGCCCAGCGGACCACATCTGACGCAGGTGTCTAGGGACAACATCTGCTGCAGGTGTCCAACGACAACATCTGGCACAGGTGTCCAGGGACAACATCTGGCACAGGTGTCCAGGGACCACATCTGGTGCAGGTTTCCAGGGAACACATCTGGCACAGGTGTCCAGGGATAACATCTGGCACAGGTGTCCAGGGACCACATCTGGTGCAGGTTTCCAGGGACATCATCATGCACAGGTGTCCAGGGGACAACATCTGACGCAGGTGTCCAGGGACAACATCTGCTGCAGGTGTAGAGGGACAACATCTGGCACCGGTGTCCAGGGACAACATCTGGTGCAATTGTCCAGACACAAATTCTGGCGCAGGTGTAAAGGGACAACATCTTTCGCAGGTGTCCAAGGACAACAACTGGCGCAGGTGTCCAGGGACAACATTTGCTGCAGGTGTCCAGGGACAACATTTGCTGCAGGTGTCCAAGGACAACATCTGGCGCAGGTGTCCAGGTACAACATCTGCTGCATGTGTCCAGGGACAACATCTGGCGCGGGTGTCCAGGGACAACAGGCGCAGATGTCCTGGGACAACTGGCGCAGATGTCCAGGGACAACATCTGGCGCAGGTGTCCAGGGACGACTTCTGGCACAGGTGTCTAGGGGACAACATCTGACGAAGGTGTCCAGGGACGACATCTGGCACAGGTGTCTAGGGGACAACATCTAACGCAGGTGTCCAGGGACAACATCTGCTGCAGGTGTCCAGGCACAACATCTGCTGCAAGTGTCCAGGGATAACATCTGCTGCAAGTGTCCAAGAACAACATCTGCTGCATGTGTCCAGGGACAAAATCTGGCACAGGTGTCCAGGGAAAACATCTGGTGCAAATGCCCAGGGACAACATCTGCTGTAGGTGTCCAATGACAACATCTGCTGCAGGTTTCCAGGGACAACATCTGGCACAGGTGTCCAGGGACAACATCTGGTGCAGGTGTCCAGGGACAACATCTGCTGCAGGTGTCCAGGACAACATCTCACACAGGTTTCCAGGGACAACATCTGATGCAGGTGTCCTGGGACAACATCTGTTGGTGGTGTCCAGGTACAACACCTGCTTCAGGTGTCAAGGGACAACATCTGGTGCAGGTGTCAATGGACATCATCTGCTGCTGGTGTCCACGGGACAACGTCTGGCGCAGGTGTCCAGGGACAACATCTGGTGCAGGTGCCTGGGACAACATCTGGCACAGGCACAGGTGTCCAGGGAAACATCTGCTGCAGGTGTTCAGGAACCACATCTGGTGCAGGTGTCCAGGGCTGGCGCAGATGTCCAGCAACAACATCTGGTGAAGGTGTCCAGGGCTTGCGCAAATGTCCAGGGAAAACATCTGCTGCAGGTGTCCAGGGACAACATCTGGTGCAGGTGTCCGGAGACAACATCTGGTGCAGATCGCATGGGACAATATCTGGCGCTGGTGTCCAGGGACAACATCTGGTGCAGGTGTCCAGCGACAACATCTGGTGCAGGTGTCCATGAACAATATCTGGTGCAGGTGTCGAAGGACAAACTCTGGCGCAGGTATTCAGGGACAAAATCTGGTGCAGGTGTCCTGGTACAACATCTGGTGCAGGTGTCCGGGGACAACGTCTGGCGCAGATGTCCAGGGCCAACATCTGGCGCAGATGTCCAGAATCAACATCTGGTGCAGGTGTCCAGGGACGACATCTGGCACAGGTGTCCAGGAGACAACATCTGACGAAGGTGTCCAGGGACGACATCTGGCAAAGGTGCCCAGCGGACCACATCTGACGCAGGTGTCTAGGGACAACATCTGCTGCAGGTGTCCAACGACAACATCTGGCACAGGTGTCCAGGGACAACATCTGGCACAGGTGTCCAGGGACCACATCTGGTGCAGGTTTCCAGGGAACACATCTGGCACAGGTGTCCAGGGATAACATCTGGCACAGGTGTCCAGGGACCACATCTGGTGCAGGTTTCCAGGGACAACATCATGCACAGGTGTCCAGGGGACAACATCTGACGCAGGTGTCCAGGGACAACATCTTGTGCAGGAGTCAAGGGACAACATCTGGCGCAGGTGTCCAGGGACAACATCTGGTGCAGGATTCCAGGGACGACTTCTGGCACAGGTGTCTAGGGGACAACATCTGACGAAGGTGTCCAGGGACGACATCTGGCACAGGTTTCGAGGGGACAACATCTGACGCAAGTGTCCAGGGACAACATAAGCTGCACGTGTCCAGGCACAACATCTGCTGCAAGTGTCCAGGGACAACATCTGGTGCAGGTGTCCAGGGACAACATCTGGCGCAGAAGTCATGGGACAACATCTGACGCAGATGTCTAGGGACAACATCTGCTGCAGGTGTCCGGGGACAACGTCTGGCGCAGATGTCCAGGGCCAACATCTGGCGCAGATGTCCAGAATCAACATCTGGTGCAGGTGTCCAGGGACGACATCTGGCACAGGTGTCCAGGAGACAACATCTGACGAAGGTGTCCAGGGACGACATCTGGCAAAGGTGCCCAGCGGACCACATCTGACGCAGGTGTCTAGGGACAACATCTGCTGCAGGTGTCCAACGACAACATCTGGCACAGGTGTCCAGGGACAACATCTGGCACAGGTGTCCAGGGACCACATCTGGTGCAGGTTTCCAGGGAACACATCTGGCACAGGTGTCCAGGGATAACATCTGGCACAGGTGTCCAGGGACCACATCTGGTGCAGGTTTCCAGGGACAACATCATGCACAGGTGTCCAGGGGACAACATCTGACGCAGGTGTCCAGGGACAACATCTGCTGCAGGTGTAGAGGGACAACATCTGGCACCGGTGTCCAGGGACAACATCTGGTGCAATTGTCCAGACACAAATTCTGGCGCAGGTGTAAAGGGACAACTTCTTTCGCAGGTGTCCAAGGACAACAACTGGCGCAGGTGTCCAGGGACAACATTTGCTGCAGGTGTCCAGGGACAACATTTGCTGCAGGTGTCCAAGGACAACATCTGGCGCAGGTGTCCAGGTACAACATCTGCTGCATGTGTCCAGGGACAACATCTGGCGCGGGTGTCCAGGGACAACAGGCGCAGATGTCCAGGGACAACTGGCGCAGATGTCCAGGGACAACATCTGGCGCAGGTGTCCAGGGACGACTTCTGGCACAGGTGTCTAGGGGACAACATCTGACGAAGGTGTCCAGGGACGACATCTGGCACAGGTGTCTAGGGGACAACATCTAACGCAGGTGTCCAGGGACAACATCTGCTGCAGGTGTCCAGGCACAACATCTGCTGCAAGTGTCCAGGGATAACATCTGCTGCAAGTGTCCAAGAACAACATCTGCTGCATGTGTCCAGGGACAAAATCTGGCACAGGTGTCCAGGGAAAACATCTGGTGCAAATGCCCAGGGACAACATCTGCTGTAGGTGTCCAATGACAACATCTGCTGCAGGTTTCCAGGGACAACATCTGGCACAGGTGTCCAGGGACAACATCTGGTGCAGGTGTCCAGGGACAACATCTGCTGCAGGTGTCCAGGACAACATCTCACACAGGTTTCCAGGGACAACATCTGATGCAGGTGTCCTGGGACAACATCTGTTGGTGGTGTCCAGGTACAACACCTGCTTCAGGTGTCAAGGGACAACATCTGGTGCAGGTGTCAATGGACATCATCTGCTGCTGGTGTCCACGGGACAACGTCTGGCGCAGGTGTCCAGGGACAACATCTGGTGCAGGTGCCTGGGACAACATCTGGCACAGGCACAGGTGTCCAGGGAAACATCTGCTGCAGGTGTTCAGGAACCACATCTGGTGCAGGTGTCCAGGGCTGGCGCAAATGTCCAGCAACAACATCTGGTGAAGGTGTCCAGGGCTTGCGCAAATGTCCAGGGAAAACATCTGCTGCAGGTGTCCAGGGACAACATCTGGTGCAGGTGTCCGGAGACAACATCTGGTGCAGATCGCATGGGACAATATCTGGCGCTGGTGTCCAGGGACAACATCTGGTGCAGGTGTCCAGCGACAACATCTGGTGCAGGTGTCCATGAACAACATCTGGTGCAGGTGTCGATGGACAAACTCTGGCGCAGGTATTCAGGGACAAAATCTGGTGCAGGTGTCCTGGTACAACATCTGGTGCAGGTGTCCAGGGTCAACATCTGCCGCAGATGTCCAGGGACAACATCTGGCACAGGTGTCCAGGGGAAAACATCTGACGCAGGTGTCCAGGGACAACATCTGAAATCTGTTGCATGTGTCCAAGGACAACATCTGCTGCAGGTGTCCATGGACAACATCTGTTGCATGTGTCCAGGGACAACACCTGGCGCAGGAGTCCTGGGACAACATCTGGTGCAGGTGTCCAGGGATAACATCTGGCACAGGTGTCCAGGAACAACATCTGGAGCAGGTGTCCAGGGACCAAGTCTGGCGCAGGTGTCCAGAGACACCATCTTGCGCAGGTGCCCAGGGACAACATCTGGTGCAGGTGTCCAGGGACAACATCTGGCAAAGATGTCCAGGGACAACATCTGCTGCAGGTGTCCAGTGATAAAATCTGGCCCAGGTGTCCAGGGACAACATCTGGTGCAGGTGTCCAGAGAGAACATCTGGTGAAGGTATCCAGGGACATCTGCTCCAGGTGTCCAGAGATAACATCTGCTGCAGGTGTCTATGGATATTATTTGGAGCACGTGTCCAAGGACAACATCTGGCGCAGATGTCCAGGAACAACATCAGGTGCATGTGTCCCGGGACAACATCTGGCACAGGTGTCCAGGGGACAACATATGACGCAGGTGTCCAGGGAAACATCTGCTGCAGGTGACCAGGGACAACATCTGGTGAAGGTGTCCAGGGACCACATCTGGTGCGGGTGTCCAGGGACATAATTTTGCACAGGTGTCTAGGGACAACATCTGCTGCAGATGTCCAGGGACAACATCTGCTGCAGGTGTCCAGGGACAACATCTACTGCAGGTGTCCTGGGACGACATCTGCTGCAGGTGTCCAGGGACGACATCTGGCTCAGGTGTCCAGGGACAGCATCTGCTGCTGGTGTCCAAGGGATGACATCTGGGGCAGGTGTCTAGGGACAACATCTGGTGCAGGTGTCCAGGGACAACATCTGGCACAGGTGTTCACGGGACAATATCTGACGCAGGTGTCAAGAGACAACATCTGCTGCAGGTGTCTAGGGACAACATCTGCTGTAGGTGTCCATGGACAATATCTAATGCAGATGTCCAGGGACAACATCTGGCACAGGTGTCCAGGGACAACATCTGGTGCAGGTGTCCAGGGACAACATCAAGCACAGGTGTCAAGATGACACCATATTACGCAGTTGTCCAGGGACAACATCTGCTGCAGGTGTCCAGGGACAACATCTGGCACAGGTGTCCAAGGACAACATCTGGAGCAGGTGTCCAGGGACCAAGTCTGGCGCAGGTGTCCAGGGACAACATCTTGCGCAGGTGCCCAGCGACAACATCTGGGGCAGGTGTCTAGGGGCAACATCTGGCAAAGGTGTCCAGGGACAACATCTGCTGCAGGTGTCCGAGGACAACATCTGGCACAGGTGTCCAGGGACAACATCTGCTGCAGGTGTCCATGGACAACATCAGGCGCAGGTGTCCAGGGACATTATCTGGCGCAGATGTCCAGGGACAACATCTGGCGCAGATGTCCAGTGACAACATCTGGTGCAGGTGTCCAAGGACGGCATCTGGCACAGGTGTCAAGGGGACAACATCTGACGAAGGTGTCCAGGGACGACATCTGGCAAATTTGCCCAGGGGACAACATCTGACGCAAGTGTCCAGGGACGACATCTGCTGCAGGTGTCCAACGACAACATCTGCTGCAGGTGTGCATGGACAACATCTGCTGCAGGTGTCCAGGGACAACACCTGCTGCAGGTGTCCAGGGACAACATATGGTGCAGGTGTGAAGGGACAACATCTGGTGCAGGTGTCCAGGACAACATCTGGCACAGGTGCCCAGAGAAAACATCTGCTGTAGGTGTCCAGAGACAACATCTGCTGCAGGTGTCCAGGGACGACATCTGGCGCAGATGTCCAGGGACAACATCTGCTGCTGGTGTCCAGAGGACAACATCTGGCGCAGGTGTCCAGGGGCAACATCTGGTGCAGGTGTCCAGGGACAACATCTGGCACAGGTGTCCAGGAGACAACTTATGACGCAGGTGTCCAGGGAAACATCTGCTGCAGGTGTCCAGGGACGACATCTGGTGCAGGTGTCCAGGGACCACATTTGGTGCAGGTGTCCAGGGACAAAAATTTTGCACAGGTGTCTAGGGACAACATCTGCTGCAGATGTCCAGGGACAACATCTGCTGCAGGTGTCCAGGGACAACATCTGCTGCAGGTGTCCAGGGACGACATCTGCTGCTGGTGTCCAGGGACGACATCTGGTGCAGGTGTCCAGGGACAGCATCTGCTGCTGGTGTCCAAGGGACAAAATCTGGCGCAGGTGTCCAGGGACAACATCTGATGCAGGTGTCCAGGGACAACATCTGGCACAGGTGTCCAGGGGAGAACATCTGACGCAGGTGTCCAGAGACAACATCTGCTGCAGGTGTCTAGGGACAACATCTGCTGTAGGTGTCCATGGACAATATCTTCTGAAGGTGTCCAAGGACAACATTCGGCGCAGTTGTCCTGGGACAACATCTGGTGCAGGTGTCCAGGGACAACATCTGGCACAGGTGTCCAGGGACAACATCTGGTGCAGGTGTCCAGGAACCAAGTCTGGCGCAGGTGTCCATTGACAACATCTTTCGCATGTGCCCAGGGACAACATCTGGGGCAGGTGTCCAGGGACAACATCTGGCAAAGGTGTCCAGGGACAACATCTGCTGCAGGTGTCCAGTGACAAAATCTGGCCCAGATGTCCAGGGACAACATCTGGTGTAGGTGTCCAGAGAGAACATCTTGTGAAGGTGTCCAAGGACAACATCTGGCGCAGGTATCCAGGGACATCTGCTCCAGGTGTCCAGAGATAACATCTGCTGCAGGTGTCTATGGATATTATTTGGAGCACGTGTCCAGGAACAACATCAGGTGCAGGTGTCCAGGGACAACATCTGGCAGAGGTGTCCAGGGGACAACATCTGACGCAGGTCTCCAGGGACAACATCTGCTGCAGGTGCCCAGGAACAACATCTGGCACAGGTGTCCAGGGACAACATCTGGTGCAGGCTTCCAGCGACATTATCTGGCGCAGGTCCAGTTATAACATCTGGCCCAGGTGTCCAGGGGCAACATCTGATGCAGGGGTCTGGGGACAATATCTTGCGCAGGTGTCCAGGGACAACATCTGGCGCAGATTTCCAGGGACAATATCTGCCGCAGGTGTCCAGGGACAACCTCTGCTTCAGGTGTTCAGGGACAACATTCGGCACAGGTGTCCAATGACAACATCTCCTGAAGGTATCCAGGGACAACATCTGCTGCAGGTGTCCAGGGACAACATCTATTGCAGGTGTCCAGGGACAACATCTGTTGCAGGTGTCCAGGGACGATTTTTGGCGCAGGTGTCCAGGGACAACATCTGCTGCTGGTGTCCAGCGGACAACATGTGACGCAGGTGTCCAGGGACAACATCTGACGCAGGTGTCCAGGGAAACAACTGCTGCAGGTGGCCAGGGACAACATCTGCTGCAGGAGTCTAGGGACAACATCTGCTGCAGGTGTTCAGGGACAACATCAGGCGCAGGTGTCCAGGGACAACATCTGATGCAGGTGTCCAGGGAAACAACTGCTGCAGGTGGCCAGGGACAACATCTGCTGCAGGAGTCTAGGGACAACATCTGCTGCAGGTGTTCAGGGACAACATCAGGCGCAGGTGTCCAGGGACAACATCTGCTACTGGTGTCCAGGGAAAAAACATCTGGCGAAGGTTTCCAGAGTTAACATCTTTTGCAGGTGTCCAAGGGCAACATCTGTCGTAGGTGCCCAGGGACAACATCTGGCGCAGGTCTCCAGGTACAACATCTGGCGCAGGTGTCCAGTGGACAACATATGACGCAGGTGTCCAGGGAAACATCTGCTGCAGGTCCCCAGGAAAAACATCTGGTGCAGGTGTCCAGGGACAACATCTGGCCAGATGTCCAGGGACAACATCTGGCACAGGTGTCCAGGGGACAACATGTGACGCAGGTGTCCAGGGACAACATCTGACGCAGGTGTCCGGGGACAGCATCTGATGCAGGTGTCCAGGGAAACAACTGCTGCAGGTGACCAGGGACAACATCTGCTGCAGGAGTCTAGGGACAACATCTGCTGCAGGTGTTCAGGGACAACATCAGGCGCAGGTGTCCAGGGACAACATCTGCTACTGGTATCCAGGGAAAAAACATCTGGCGAAGGTTTCCAGAGACAACATCTGGTGCAGGTGCCCAGGGACAACATCTGGCGCAGGTCTCCAGGTACAACATCTGGCGCAGGTGCCCAGGGACAACATATGGCGCAGGTGTCCAGGGACAACATCTGGAGCAGGTGTCCAGGGACAACATCTGGTGCAGGTGTCCAGGGACAACATCTGGCGCAGATGTCCAGGGACAACATCTGGCGCAGATGTCCAGAGACAACATCTGGTTCAGGTGTCCAGGGACATCTGGCACCGGTGTCCAGGGACAACATCTGCTGCAGGTGTCCAGGGACAATATCTACTGCAGGATAATGAGGACAATATCTACTGCAGGATAACGATGACAAAATCTGGCGCAGGTGTCCAGGGACTACATCTGGCGTAGTTGTCTTAGGACAACATCTGGTTCAAGTGCCCAGGGACGACATCTGGCACAGGTATCTAGGGGGACAACATCTGACGAATGTGTCCAGGGACGAAATCTTGCAAAGGTGCCCAGGGGACAACATGTGACGCAGGTGTCCAGGGACAACATCTGCTGCAGGTGTCCAACGACAACATCTGCTGCAAGTGTCCAGGGACAACATCTGCTGCAGGTATCCAGGGACAACACCTGTTGCAGGTGTCCAGGGACAACATCTGGTGCAGGTGTCCAGGGACAACATCTGGTGCAGGTGTCCAGGACAACATGTGCTGCAGGTGTCCAGGGACAACATCTGGCTCAGGTGTCCACGAACAACATCTGGCGCAGGTGACCAGGGACAACATCTGCTGCAGGTGTCCAGGGACAACATCTGGCACAGGTGTCCAGGGACAACATCTGCTGCAGGTGTCCAGGGACAACACCTGTTGCAGGTGTCCAGGGACAACATCTGGTGCAGGTGTCCAGGGACAACTTCTGGTGCAGGTGTCCAGGGACATCATCTGGTGCAGGTGTCCAGGGACAACACCTGCTGCAGGTGTCCATTAACAACATCCGGGGCAGGTGTCCAGGACAATATCTGGCACACGTGTCTATAGAGAACATCTGCTGTAGGTGTCCAGGGACAACATCTGCTGCAGGTGTCCAGGGACAACATCTGCTACAGGTATCCAGGGACAACATCTGGGGTAGGTGTCCAGGACAATATCTGGCACACGTGTCTAGAGACAACATCTGCTGTAGGTGTCCAGGAACAACATCTGCTGCAGGTGTCCAGGGACAACATCTGCTACAGGTATCCAGGGCCAACATCTGGCGCAGGTGTCCAGCGACAACATCTGCTACAGGTATCCAGCGACGACATCTGCGCAGATGTCCTGGGACAACATCTGCAGCTGGTGACTAGGGGACAACATCTGGTGCAGTTGTCAAGGGGCAACATCTGGTGCAGGTGTCCAGGGACAACATCTTGCGCAGAATTCCAGGGACAACATCTGGCGCAGGTTTCCAGGGACAACATTATGCACAGGTGTCCAGGGGACAACATCTGCTGCAAGTGTCCAGGGACAACATCTGCTGCAGGTATCCAGGGACAACATCTGGCGCAGGTGTCCAGCGACAACATCTGGGGCAGGTGTCCAGGGACAACATCTTGCGCAGAATTCCAGGGACAACATCTGGCGCAGGTTTCCAGGGACAACATCATGCACAGGTGTCCAGAGGACAACATCTGGTGCAGGTGTCCTGGGGCAACATCCGCTGCAGGTGTCCAGGTACAACATCTGGTGCAGGTGTCCAGGGACAACATCTGGCGCAGATGTCCAGGGACAACATCAGGTGCAGGTGTCCAGGGAAAACATCTGGCACAGGTGTCCAGGGGAAAACATCTGACGCAGGTGTCCTGGGACAACATCTGAAATCTGTTGCAGGTGTCCAGGGAGAACAGCTGCTGCAGGTGTCCATGGACAACATCTGCTGAATGTGTCCAGGGACAACATCTGGCGCAGGAGTCCAGGGACAAAATCTGGTGCAGGTGTCTAGGGACAACATCAGGCACAGGTGTCCATGAGACAACATTTGACGCAGGTGTCAAAGGACAACATCTGCTGCAGGTGTAGAGGGACAACATTTGGCACAGGTGTCCAGGGACAACATCTGGTGCAGGTGTCCAGGTATCAAATCTGGCGCAGGTGTCCAGGGACAACATCTTGCGCAGGTGTCCAGGGACAACAACTGACGCAGGTGTCCAGGGACAACATCTGCTGCAGGTGTCCAGGGACAACATTTGCTGCAGGTGTCCAAGGTCAACATCTATCGCAGGTGTCCAGAGACAACATCTGTTGCAGGTGTCCAGGAACAACATCAGGCGCGGGTGTCCAGGGACAAATGGCGCAGATGTCCAGGGACAACATCTGGCGCAGGTGTCCAAGGACAACATCTGGTACAGGTGTCCAGGGCTGGCGCAGATGTCCAAAGACAACATCAGGTGCAGGTGTCCAGAGGACAACATATGACGCAGGTGTCAAGGAACATCTGACGCAGGTGTCCAGGGACAACAACTGACGCAGGTGTCCAGGGACAACATCTGCTGCAGGTGTCCAGGGACAACATTTGCTGCAGGTGTCCAGGGACAACATCTGTTGCAGGTGTCCAGGAACAACATCTGGCGCGGGTGTCTAGGGACAACTGGCGCAGATGTCCAGGGACCACATCTGGCGCAGGTGTATAGGGACAACATCTGATGCAGGTGTCCAGGGAAACAACTGCTGCAAGTGGCCAGGGACAACATCTGCTGCAGGAGTCTAGGGACAACATCTGCTGCAGGTGTTCAGGGACAACATCAGGCGCAGGTGTCCAGGGACAACATCTGCTACTGGTGTCCAGGGAAAAAACATCTGGCGAAGGTTTCCAGAGTTAACATCTTTTGCAGGTGTCCAAGGGCAACATCTGTCGCAGGTGCCCAGGGACAACATCTGGCGCAGGTCTCCAGGTACAACATCTGGCGCAGGTGTCCAGTGGACAACATATGACGCAGGTGTCCAGGGAAACATCTGCTGCAGGTCCCCAGGAAAAACATCTGGTGCAGGTGTCCAGGGACAACATCTGGCAAGATGTCCAGGGACAACATCTGGCACAGGTGTCCAGGGGACAACATGTGACGCAGGTGTCCAGGGACAACATCTGACGCAGGTGTGTGGGGACAGCATCTGATGCAGGTGTCCAGGGAAACAACTGCTGCGGGTGACCAGGGACAACATCTGCTGCAGGAGTCTAGGGACAACATCTGCTGCAGGTGTTCAGGGACAACATCAGGCGCAGGTGTCCAGGGACAACATCTGCTACTGGTATCCAGGGAAAAAACATCTGGCGAAGGTTTCCAGAGACAACATCTGGTGCAGGTGCCCAGGGACAACATCTGGCGCAGGTGTCCAGGGACAACATCTGGAGCAGGTGTCCAGGGACAACATCTGGTGCAGGTGTCCAGGGACAACATCTGGCGCAGATGTCCAGGGACAACATCTGGCGCAGATGTCCAGAGACAACATCTGGTTCAGGTGTCCAGGGACATCTGGCACCGGTGTCCAGGGACAACATCTGCTGCAGGTGTCCAGGGACAATATCTACTGCAGGATAATGAGGACAATATCTACTGCAGGATAACGATGACAAAATCTGGCGCAGGTGTCCAGGGACTACATCTGGCGTAGTTGTCTTAGGACAACATCTGGTTCAAGTGCCCAGGGACGACATCTGGCACAGGTATCTAGGGGGACAACATCTGACGAATGTGTCCAGGGACGAAATCTTGCAAAGGTGCCCAGGGGACAACATGTGACGCAGGTGTCCAGGGACAACATCTGCTGCAGGTGTCCAACGACAACATCTGCTGCAAGTGTCCAGGGACAACATCTGCTGCAGGTATCCAGGGACAACACCTGTTGCAGGTGTCCAGGGACAACATCTGGTGCAGGTGTCCAGGGACAACATCTGGTGCAGGTGTCCAGGACAACATGTGCTGCAGGTGTCCAGGGACAACATCTGGCTCAGGTGTCCACGAACAACATCTGGCGCAGGTGACCAGGGACAAGATCTGCTGCAGGTGTCCAACGACAACATCTGCTGCAAGTGTCCAGGGACAACATCTGCTGCAGGTGTCCAGGGACAACACCTGTTGCAGGTGTCCAGGGACAACATCTGGTGCAGGTGTCCAGGGACAACATCTGGTGCAGGTGTCCAGGACAACATCTGCTGCAAGTGTCCAGGGACAACATCTGCTGCAGGTATCCAGGGACAACATCTGGCGCAGGTGTCCAGCGACAACATCTGGTGCAGGTGTCCAGGGACAACATCTTGCGCAGAATTCCAGGGACAACATCTGGCGCAGGTTTCCAAGGACAACATCATGCACAGGTGTCCAGAGGACAACATCTGGTGCAGGTGTCCTGGGGCAACATCCGCTGCAGGTGTCCAGGTACAACATCTGGTGCAGGTGTCCAGGGACAACATCTGGCGCAGATGTCCAGGGACAACATCAGGTGCAGGTGTCCAGGGAAAACATCTGGCACAGGTGTCCAGGGGAAAACATCTGACGCAGGTGTCCTGGGACAACATCTGACATCTGTTGCAGGTGTCCAGGGACAACAGCTGCTGCAGGTGTCCATGGACAACATCTGCTGAATGTGTCCAGGGACAACATCTGGCGCAGGAGTCCAGGGACAAAATCTGGGGCAGGTGTCTAGGGACAACATCAGGCACAGGTGTCCATGGGACAACATTTGACGCAAGTGTCAAAGGACAACATCTGCTGCAGGTGTAGAGGGACAACATTTGGCACAGGTGTCCAGGGAAAACATCTTGTGCAGGTGTCCAGGTATCAAATCTGGCGCAGGTGTCCAGTGACAACATCTTGCGCAGGTGTCCAGGGACAACAACTGACGCATGTGTTCAGGGACAACATCTGCTGCAGGTGTCCAGGGACAACATTTGCTGCAGGTGTCCAAGGTCAACATCTATCGCAGGTGTCCAGAGACAACATCTGTTGCAGGTGTCCAGGAACAACATCAGGCGCGGGTGTCCAGGGACAAATGGCGCAGATGTCCAGGGACAACATCTGGCGCAGGTGTCCAAGGACAACATCTGGTACAGGTGTCCAGGGCTGGCGCAGATGTCCAGGGACCACATCTGGCGCAGGTGTATAGGGACAACATCTGATGCAGGTGTCCAGGGAAACAACTGCTGCAGGTGGCCAGGAACAACATCTGCTGCAGGAGTCTAGGGACAACATCTGCTGCAGGTGTTCAGGGACAACATCAGGCGCAGGTGTCCAGGGACAACATCTGCTACTGGTGTCCAGGGAAAAAACATCTGGCGAAGGTTTCCAGAGTTAACATCTTTTGCAGGTGTCCAAGGGCAACATCTGTCGCAGGTGCCCAGGGACAACATCTGGCGCAGGTCTCCAGGTACAACATCTGGCGCAGGTGTCCAGTGGACAACATATGACGCAGGTGTCCAGGGAAAAATCTGCTGCAGGTCCCCAGGAAAAACATCTGGTGCAGGTGTCCAGGGACAACATCTGGCCAGATGTCCAGGGACAACATCTGGCACAGGTGTCCAGGGGACAACATGTGACGCAGGTGTCCAGGGACAACATCTGACGCAGGTGTCCGGGGACAGCATCTGATGCAGGTGTCCAGGGAAACAACTGCTGCAGGTGTCCAGGGAAACAACTGCTGCAGGTGACCAGGGACAACATCTGCTGCAGGAGTCTAGGGACAACATCTGCTGCAGGTGTTCAGGGACAACATCAGGCGCAGGTGTCCAGGGACAACATCTGCTACTGGTATCCAGGGAAAAAACATCTGGCGAAGGTTTCCAGAGACAACATCTGGTGCAGGTGCCCAGGGACAACATCTGGCGCAGGTCTCCAGGTACAACATCTGGCGCAGGTGCCCAGGGACAACATATGGCGCAGGTGTACAGGGACAACATCTGGAGCAGGTGTCCAGGGACAACATCTGGTGCAGGTGTCCAGGGACAACATCTGGCGCAGATGTCCAGGGACAACATCTGGCGCAGATGTCCAGAGACAACATCTGGTTCAGGTGTCCAGGGACATCTGGCACCGGTGTCCAGGGACAACATCTGCTGCAGGTGTCCAGGGGCAATATCTACTGCAGGATAATGAGGACAATATCTACTGCAGGATAACGATGACAAAATCTGGCGCAGGTGTCCAGGGACTACATCTGGCGTAGTTGTCTTAGGACAACATCTGGTTCAAGTGCCCAGGGACGACATCTGGCACAGGTATCTAGGGGGACAACATCTGACGAATGTGTCCAGGGACGAAATCTTGCAAAGGTGCCCAGAGGACAACATGTGACGCAGGTGTCCAGGGACAACATCTGCTGCAGGTGTCCAACGACAACATCTGCTGCAAGTGTCCAGGGACAACATCTGCTGCAGGTGTCCAGGGACAACACCTGTTGCAGGTGTCCAGGGACAACATCTGGTGCAGGGGTCCAGGGACAACATCTGGTGCAGGTGTCCAGGACAACATGTGCTGCAGGTGTCCAGGGACAACATCTGGCTCAGGTGTCCACGAACAACATCTGGCGCAGGTGACCAGGGACAACATCTGCTACAGGTATCCAGGGACATCATCTGGTGCAGGTGTCCAGGGACAACACCTGCTGCAGGTGTCCAGGAACAACATCCGGGGCAGGTGTCCAGGACAATATCTGGCACACGTGTCTAGAGAGAACATCTGCTGAAGGTGTCCAGGGACAACATCTGCTGCAGGTGTCCAGGGACAACATCTGCTACAGGTATCCAGGGACAACATCTGGGGTAGGTGTCCAGGATAATATCTGGCACACGTGTCTAGAGACAACATCTGCTGTAGCTGTCCAGGAACAACATCTGCTGCAGGTGTCCAGGGACAACATCTGCTACAGGTATCCAGGGCCAACATCTGGCGCAGGTGTCCAGCGACAACATCTGCTACAGGTATCCAGGGACGACATCTGCGCAGATGTCCTGGGACAACATCTGCAGCTGGTGACTAGGGGACAACATCTGGTGCAGGTGTCAAGGGGCAACATCTGGTGCAGGTGTCCAGGGACAACATCTTGCGCAGAATTCCAGGGACAACATATGACGCAGGTTTCCAGGGACAACATCATGCACAGGTGTCCAGGGGACAACATCTGCTGCAAGTGTCCAGGGACAACATCTGCTGCAGGTAACCAGGGACAACATCTGGCGCAGGTGTCCAGCGACAACATCTGGTGCAGGTGTCCAGGGAGAACATCTTGCGCAGAATTCCAGGGACAACATCTGGCGCAGGTTTCCAGGGACAACATCATGCACAGGTGTCCAGAGGACAACATCTGGTGCAGGTGTCCTGGGGCAACATCCCCTGCAGGAGTCCAGGTACAACATCTGGTGCAGGTGTCCAGGGACAACATCTGGCGCAGATGTCCAGGGACAACATCAGGTGCAGGTGTCCAGGGAAAACATCTGGCACAGGCGTCCAGGGGAAAACATCTGACGCAGGTGTCCTGGGACAACATCTGACATCTGTTGCAGGTGTCCAGGGACAACAGCTGCTGCAGGTGTCCATGGACAACATCTGCTGAATGTGTCCAGGGACAACATCTGGCGCAGGAGTCCAGGGACAAAATCTGGTGCAGGTGTCTATGGACAACATCAGGCACAGGTGTCCATGGGACAACATTTGACGCAGGTGTCAAAGGACAACATCTGCTGCAGGTGTAGAGTGACAACATTTGGCACAGGTGTCCAGGGACAACATCTGGTGCAGGTGTCCAGGTATCAAATCTGACGCAGGTGTCCAGGGACAACATCTTGCGTAGGTGTCCAGGGACAACAACTGACGCAGGTGTCCAGGGACAACATCTGCTGCAGGTGTCCAGGGACAACATTTGCTGCAGGTGTCCAAGGTCAACATCTATCGCAGGTGTCCAGAGACAACATCTGTTGCAGGTGTCCAGGAACAACATCAGGCGCGGGTGTCCAGGGACAAATGGCGCAGATGTCCAGGGACAACATCTGGCGCAGGTGTCCAAGGACAACATCTGGTACAGGTGTCCAGGGCTGGCGCAGATGCCCAAAGACAACATCAGGTGCAGGTGTCCAGAGGACAACATATGACGCAGGTGTCAAGGGACATCTGACGCAGGTGTCCAGGGACAACAACTGACGCAGGTGTCCAGGGACAACATCTGCTGCAGGTGTCCAGGGACAACATTTGCTGCAGGTGTCCAGGGACAACATCTGTTGCAGGTGTCCAGGAACAACATATGGCGCGGGTGTCTAGGGACAACTGGCGCAGATGTCCAGGGACCACATCTGGCGCAGGTGTATAGGGACAACATCTGGTGCAGGTGTCCAGAGGACAACATATGACGCAGGTGTCCATGGAAACATATTCTGCAGGTGTCCAGAGACAACATCTGCTGCAGGTGTCCAGGGACTACATCTGCTGCAGGTGTCCAGGGACAACATCTTGCGCAGAATTCCAGGGACAACATCTGGCGCAGGTGTCCAGGGACAACATCTGGTGCAGGTGTCCAGGGACAACATCTGGCGCAGTTGTCCAAGGACAACATCTGGCACAGGTGTCCAGGGACAACATCTGGCGCAGGTGTCCAGGGGCAACATCTGGCGCAGGTGTCCAGGGACAACATCTGGTGCAGGTGTCGAGGGACAACATCTGGCGCAGATGTCCAGGGACAACATCTTGCACAGGTGTCCAAGGACAACATATGCTGCACGTGTCCGAGGACAACATCTGGTGCAGGTGTCCAGGGACAACATCTGCTGCAGGTGTCCAGGGACAACATCTGGCGCAGGTGTCCAGAGACAACATCTGGCGCAGATGTCCAGGGACAACATCTGGTGCAGGTGTCAAGAGACGACATCTGGCAAAGGTGCCCAGGGGACAACATCTGACGAAGGTGTCCAGGGACGACATCTGGCAAAGGTGCCCAGGGCCAACATCTGCTGCAAGTTTCCAGGGACAACATCTGCTGCAGGTGTCCAGGGACAACACCTGCTGCAGGTGTCCAAGGACAACATCTGGCGCAGGTGTCCAGGGACAACATCTGGCACAGGTGTCCAGGGACAACATCTGGTGCAGGTTTCCAGGGACTACATCATACACAGGTGTCCAGGGGACAACATCTGACGCAGGTGTCCAGGGACAACATCTGGTGCAGGTGTCCAGGGACCAAATCTGGCGCAGGTGTAAAGGGACAACATCTTGCGCAGGTGTCCAGGGACAACAACTGGCGCAGGTGTCCAGGAACAACATTTGCTGCAGGTGTCCAGGGACAACATTTGCTGCAGGTGTCCAAGGACAACATCTGGCGCAGGTGTCCAGGGACAACATCTGCTGCATGTGTCCATGCAGGGACAACGTCTGGCGCGGGTGTCCAGAGACAACTGGCGCAGATGTCCAGAGACAACTGGCGCAGGTGTCCAGGGACAACATCTGGCGCAGTTGTCCAGGGAAAACATCTGGTGTAGGTGTCCAGGGACGACTTCTGGCACAGGTGTCTAGGGGACAACATCTGACGAAGGTGTCCAGGGACGACGTCTGGCACAGGTGTCGAGGGGACAACATCTGACGCAGGTGTCCAGGCACAACATCTGCTGCAAGTGTCCTGGGACAACATCTGCTGCAGGTGTCCAGGAACAACATCTGCTGTAGGTGTCCAAGGACATCTGCTGCAGGTGTCCAGGAACAACATCTAGCACAGGTGTCCAGGGACAACATCTGGTGCAGGTGTCCACTGACAACATCTGCTGCAGGTGTCCAGGACAACATCTTGCGCAGGTGTCCAGGGACAACATCTGGCACAGGTGTCCAGGGACAACATCTGGTGCAGGTGTCCAGGGACAACATCTGCTGTAGGTGTCCAAGGACAACATGTGCAGCAGGTGTCCAGGAACAACATCTAGCACAGGTGTCCAGGGACAACATCTGGTGCAGGTGTCCAGGGACAACATCTGCTGCATGTGTCCAGGGACAACATCTGCAGGTGGTGTCCAGGTACAACATCTGCTGCAGGTGTCAAGGGACAACATCTGGTGCAGGTGTCCATGGACATCATCTGCTGCTGGTGGCCAGTGGACAACGTCTGGCGCATGTGTCCAGGGACAACATCTGGTGCAGGTGCCCAGGGATAACATCTGGCACAGGTGTCCAGGGAAAAATCTGCTGCAGGTGTCCAGGGACAACATCTGGTGCAGGTGTCCAGGGCTGGCGCAGATGTCCAGCGAGAACATCTGGTGCAGGTGTCCAGGGCAGGCGCAGATGTCCAGGGACAACATCTGCTGCAGTTGTCCAGGGACAACATATGGTGCAGGTGTCCGGGGACAACATCTGGCGCAGATGTCATTGGACTACATCTGACGCAGGTGTACAGGGACAACATCTGGTGCAGGTGTCTTGGGACAACATCTGGCACAGGTGTCCAGGGACAACATCTGGTGCAGGTGTCCAGGGACAACATCTGACAAAGGTGTCAAATTGACAACATCTGATGCAGGTATCCAGGGACGACATCTGCTGCAGGTGTCCAGGGACCACATCTGCTGCAGGTGTCCGAGGACAACATCTGGCGCAGGTGTCCAGGGACAACATCTTGCGCAGGTGTCCAGGGACAACATCTGGCATAGGTGTCTAGGGACAACATCTGCTGCTGGTGTCCAGGGACAACATCTGATGAAGGTGTCCCGGGACGACATCTGGCAAAGGTGCCCAGGGGACAACATCTGACGCAGGTGTCCAGGGAGAACATCTGCTGCAGGTGTCCAACGACAACATCAGCTGCAAGTGTCCAGGGACAACATCTGCTGCAGGTGTCCAGGGACAACACCTGCTGCAGGTGTCCAAGGACAACATCTGGTGAAGGTGTCCAGGGACCACATCTGGTGCAGGTGTCCAGGACAACATCTGCTGCAGGTGTCCAGGGACAACATCTGGCGCAGTTGTCCATGGACAACTTCTGCTGCAGGTGTCCAGGGACAACATCAGCAGAAGGCGTCCAGGGACAACATCTGGCATAGGTGTCCAGGGACAACATCTGCTGCAGGTGTTCAAGGACAACATCTGCTGCTGGTATCCAGGGACAACATCTGGCGCAGGTGTCCAGCGACAACATCTGGTGCAGGTGTCCATGGACAAACTCTGGCGCTGGTATTCAGGGACAACATCTGGTACAGGTGTCCTGATACAACATCTGGTGCAGGTGTCCAGGGACAACATCTGCCGCAGATGTCCAGGGACAACATCTGGTGCAGGTGTCCAGGGACAACATCTGATATCTGTTGCATGTGTCCAAGGACAACATCTGCTGCGGGTTTCCATGGACAACATCTGCTGCATGTGTCCAGGGACAACATCTGGCGCAGGAGTACTGGGACAACATCTGGTGCAGGTGTCCAGGGATAACATCTGGCACAGGTGTCCAGGGACAACATCTGGTGCAAGTGTCCAGGGACAACATCATGCACAGGTGTCCAGGGGACAACATCTGACGCAGGTGTCCAGGGACAACATCTGCTGCAGGTGTAGAGGGACAACATCTGGCACAGGTGTCCAGGGACAACATCTGGTGCAGGTGTCCAGGGACCAAATCTTTCGCAGGTGTCCAGGGACAACATCTTGTGCAGGAGTCAAGGGACAACATCTGGCGCAGGTGTCCAGGGACAACATCTGGTGCAGGATTCCAGGGACGACTTCTGGCACAGGTGTCTAGGGGACAACATCTGACGAAGGTGTCCAGGGACGACATCTGGCACAGGTTTCGAGGGGACAACATCTGACGCAAGTGTCCAGGGACAACATCTGCTGCAGGTGTCCAGGCACAACATCTGCTGCAAGTGTCCAGGGACAACATCTGGTGCAGGTGTCCGGGGACAACATCTGGCGCAGAAGTCATGGGACAACATCTGACGCAGGTGTACAGGGACAACATCTGGTGCAGGTGTCTAGGGACAACATCTGGCACATGTGTCCAGGGACAACATCTGGTGCAGGTGTCCAGGGACCACATCTGACACAGGTGTCAAAGGGACAACATCTGATGCAGGTGTCCAGGGACAACATCTGGTGCAGGTGTCCAGGGACAACATCTTGCGCAGGTGTCCAGGGATAACGTCTGGCACAGAAGTCCAGGGACAACATCCGCTGCAGATGTCTAGGGACAACATCTGCTGCAGGTGTCCGGGGACAACGTCTGGCGCAGATGTCCAGAATCAACATCTGGTGCAGGTGTCCAGGGACGACATCTGGCACAGGTGTCCAGGAGACAACATCTGACGAAGGTGTCCAGGGAAGACATCTGGCAAAGGTGCCCAGCGGACCACATCTGACGCAGGTGTCTAGGGACAACATCTGCTGCAGGTGTCCAACGACAACATCTGGCACAGGTGTCCAGGGACAACATCTGGCACAGGTGTCCAGGGACCACATCTGGAGCAGGTTTCCAGGGACAACATCTGGCACAGGTGTCCAGGGACAACATCTGGCACAGGTGTCCAGGGACCACATCTGGTGCAGGTTTCCAGGGACAACATCATGCACAGGTGTCCAGGGGACAACATCTGACGCAGGTGTCCAGGGACAACATCTGCTGCAGGTGTAGAGGGACAACATCTGGCACCGGTGTCCAGGGACAACATCTGGTGCAGGTGTCCAGACACCAAATCTGGCGCAGGTGTAAAGGGACAACATCTTTCGCAGGTGTCCAAGGACAACAACTGGCGCAGGTGTCCAGGGACAACATTTGCTGCAGGTGTCCAGGGACAACATTTGCTGCAGGTGTCCAAGGACAACATCTGGCGCAGGTGTCCAGGTACAACATCTGCTGCATGTGTCCAGGGACAACATCTGGCGCGGGTGTCCAGGGACAACAGGCGCAGATGTCCAGGGACAACTGGCGCAGATGTCCAGGGACAACATCTGGCGCAGGTGTCCAGGGACGACTTCTGGCACAGGTGTCTAGGGGACAACATCTGACGAAGGTGTCCAGGGACGACATCTGGCACAGGTGTCTAGGGGACAACATCTAACGCAGGTGTCCAGGGACAACATCTGCTGCACGTGTCCAGGGGACAACATCTGACGCAGGTGTCCAGGGACAACATCTGGTTCAGGTGTAGAGGGACAACATCTGGCACAGGTGTCCACGGACAACAACTGGTGAAGGTGTCCAGGGACCAAATCTTTCGCAGGTGTCCAGGGACAACATCTTGTGCAGGAGTCAAGGGACAACATCTGGCGCAGGTGTCCAGGGACAACATCTGGTGCAGGATTCCAGGGACGACTTCTGGCACAGGTGTCTAGGGGACAACATCTGACGAAGGTGTCCAGGGACGACATCTGGCACAGGTTTCGAGGGGACAACATCTGACGCAAGTGTCCAGGGACAACATCTGCTGCAGGTGTCCAGGCACAACATCTGCTGCAAGTGTCCAGGGACAACATCTGGTGCAGGTGTCCGGGGACAACATCTGGCGCAGAAGTCATGGGACAACATCTGACGCAGGTGTACAGGGACAACATCTGGTGCAGGTGTCTAGGGACAACATCTGGCACATGTGTCCAGGGACAACATCTGGTGCAGGTGTCCAGGGACCACATCTGACACAGGTGTCAAAGAGACAACATCTGATGCAGGTGTCCAGGGACAACATCTGGTGCAGGTGTCCAGGGACAACATCTTGCGCAGGTGTCCAGGGATAACGTCTGGCACAGAAGTCCAGGGACAACATCCGCTGCAGATGTCTAGGTACAACATCTGCTGCAGGTGTCCGGGGACAACGTCTGGCGCAGATGTCCAGAATCAACATCTGGTGCAGGTGTCCAGGGACGACATCTGGCACAGGTGTCCAGGAGACAACATCTGACGAAGGTGTCCAGGGACGACATCTGGCAAAGGTGCCCAGCGGACCACATCTGACGCAGGTGTCTAGGGACAACATCTGCTGCAGGTGTCCAACGACAACATCTGGCACAGGTGTCCAGGGACAACATCTGGCACAGGTGTCCAGGGACCACATCTGGTGCAGGTTTCCAGGGACAACATCTGGCACAGGTGTCCAGGGACAACATCTGGCACAGGTGTCCAGGGACCACATCTGGTGCAGGTTTCCAGGAACAACATCATGCACAGGTGTCCAGGGGACAACATCTGACGCAGGTGTCCAGGGACAACATCTGCTGCAGGTGTAGAGGGACAACATCTGGCACCGGTGTCCAGGGACAACATCTGGTGCAGGTGTCCAGACACCAAATCTGGCGCAGGTGTAAAGGGACAACATCTTTCGCAGGAGTCCAAGGACAACAACTGGCGCAGGTGTCCAGGGACAACATTTGCTGCAGGTGTCCAGGGACAACATTTGCTGCAGGTGTCCAAGGACAACATCTGGCGTAGGTGTCCAGGTACAACATCTGCTGCATGTGTCCAGGGACAACATCTGGCGCGGGTGTCCAGGGACAACAGGTGCAGATGTCCAGGGACAACTGGCGCAGATGTCCAGGGACAACATCTGGCGCAGGTGTCCAGGGACGACTTCTGGCACAGGTGTCTAGGGGACAACATCTGACGAAGGTGTCCAGGGACGACATCTGGCACAGGTGTCTAGGGGACAACATCTAACGCAGGTGTCCAGGGACAACATCTGCTGCAGGTGTCCAGGGGACAACATCTGACGCAGGTGTCCAGGGACAACATCTGCTGCAGGTATAGAGGGACAACATCTGGCACAGGTGTCCACGGACAACATCTCGTGCAGGTGTCCAGGGACCAAATCTTTTACAGGTGTCCAGGGACAACATCTTGTGCAGGAGTCAAGGGACAACATCTGGCGCAGGTGTCCAGGGACAACATCTGGTGCAGGATTCCAGGGACGAGATTCTGGCACAGGTGTCTAGGGGACAACATCTGACGAAGGTGTCCAGGGACGACATCTGGCACAGGTTTCGAGGGGACAACATCTGACGCAAGTGTCCAGGGACAACATCTGCTGCAGGTGTCCAGGCACAACATCTGCTGCAAGTGTCCAGGGACAACATCTGGTGCAGGTGTCCGGGAACAACATCTGGCGCAGAAGTCATGGGACAACATCTGACGCAGGTGTACAGGGACAACATCTGGTGCAGGTGTCTAGGGACAACATCTGGCACATGTGTCCAGGGACAACATCTGGTGCAGGTGTCCAGGGACCACATCTGACACAGGTGTCAAAGGGACAACATCTGATGCAGGTGTCCAGGGACAACATCTGGTGCAGGTGTCCAGGGACAACATCTTGCGCAGGTGTCCAGGGATAACGTCTGGCACAGAAGTCCAGGGACAACATCCGCTGCAGATGTCTAGGGACAACATCTGACGCAGGTGTCCAGGGACAACATCTGCTGCAGGTGTAGAGGGACAACATCTGGCACCGGTGTCCAGGGACAACATCTGGTGCAGGTGTCCAGACACCAAATCTGGCGCAGGTGTAAAGGGACAACATCTTTCGCAGGTGTCCAAGGACAACAACTGGCGCAGGTGTCCAGGGACAACATTTGCTGCAGGTGTCCAGGGACAACATTTGCTGCAGGTGTCCAAGGACAACATCTGGCGCAGGTGTCCAGGTACAACATCTGCTGCATGTGTCCAGGGACAACATCTGGCGCGGGTGTCCAGGGACAACAGGCGCAGATGTCCAGGGACAACTGGCGCAGATGTTCAGGGACAACATCTGGCGCAGGTGTCCAGGGACGACTTCTGGCACAGGTGTCTAGGGGACAACATCTGACGAAGGTGTCCAGGGACGACATCTGGCACAGGTGTCTAGGGGACAACATCTAACGCAGGTGTCCAGGGACAACATCTGCTGCACGTGTCCAGGGGACAACATCTGACGCAGGTGTCCAGGGACAACATCTGGTTCAGGTGTAGAGGGACAACATCTGGCACAGGTGTCCACGGACAACAACTGGTGAAGGTGTCCAGGGACCAAATCTTTCGCAGGTGTCCAGGGACAACATCTTGTGCAGGAGTCAAGGGACAACATCTGGCGCAGGTGTCCAGGGACAACATCTGGTGCAGGATTCCAGGGACGACTTCTGGCACAGGTGTCTAGGGGACAACATCTGACGAAGGTGTCCAGGGACGACATCTGGCACAGGTTTCGAGGGGACAACATCTGACGCAAGTGTCCAGGGACAACATCTGCTGCAGGTGTCCAGGCACAACATCTGCTGCAAGTGTCCAGGGACAACATCTGGTGCAGGTGTCCGGGGACAACATCTGGCGCAGAAGTCATGGGACAACATCTGACGCAGGTGTACAGGGACAACATCTGGTGCAGGTGTCTAGGGACAACATCTGGCACATGTGTCCAGGGACAACATCTGGTGCAGGTGTCCAGGGACCACATCTGACACAGGTGTCAAAGAGACAACATCTGATGCAGGTGTCCAGGGACAACATCTGGTGCAGGTGTCCAGGGACAACATCTTGCGCAGGTGTCCAGGGATAACGTCTGGCACAGAAGTCCAGGGACAACATCCGCTGCAGATGTCTAGGTACAACATCTGCTGCAGGTGTCCGGGGACAACGTCTGGCGCAGATGTCCAGAATCAACATCTGGTGCAGGTGTCCAGGGACGACATCTGGCACAGGTGTCCAGGAGACAACATCTGACGAAGGTGTCCAGGGACGACATCTGGCAAAGGTGCCCAGCGGACCACATCTGACGCAGGTGTCTAGGGACAACATCTGCTGCAGGTGTCCAACGACAACATCTGGCACAGGTGTCCAGGGACAACATCTGGCACAGGTGTCCAGGGACCACATCTGGTGCAGGTTTCCAGGGACAACATCTGGCACAGGTGTCCAGGGACAACATCTGGCACAGGTGTCCAGGGACCACATCTGGTGCAGGTTTCCAGGAACAACATCATGCACAGGTGTCCAGGGGACAACATCTGACGCAGGTGTCCAGGGACAACATCTGCTGCAGGTGTAGAGGGACAACATCTGGCACCGGTGTCCAGGGACAACATCTGGTGCAGGTGTCCAGACACCAAATCTGGCGCAGGTGTAAAGGGACAACATCTTTCGCAGGAGTCCAAGGACAACAACTGGCGCAGGTGTCCAGGGACAACATTTGCTGCAGGTGTCCAGGGACAACATTTGCTGCAGGTGTCCAAGGACAACATCTGGCGTAGGTGTCCAGGTACAACATCTGCTGCATGTGTCCAGGGACAACATCTGGCGCGGGTGTCCAGGGACAACAGGTGCAGATGTCCAGGGACAACTGGCGCAGATGTCCAGGGACAACATCTGGCGCAGGTGTCCAGGGACGACTTCTGGCACAGGTGTCTAGGGGACAACATCTGACGAAGGTGTCCAGGGACGACATCTGGCACAGGTGTCTAGGGGACAACATCTAACGCAGGTGTCCAGGGACAACATCTGCTGCAGGTGTCCAGGGGACAACATCTGACGCAGGTGTCCAGGGACAACATCTGCTGCAGGTATAGAGGGACAACATCTGGCACAGGTGTCCACGGACAACATCTCGTGCAGGTGTCCAGGGACCAAATCTTTTACAGGTGTCCAGGGACAACATCTTGTGCAGGAGTCAAGGGACAACATCTGGCGCAGGTGTCCAGGGACAACATCTGGTGCAGGATTCCAGGGACGAGATTCTGGCACAGGTGTCTAGGGGACAACATCTGACGAAGGTGTCCAGGGACGACATCTGGCACAGGTTTCGAGGGGACAACATCTGACGCAAGTGTCCAGGGACAACATCTGCTGCAGGTGTCCAGGCACAACATCTGCTGCAAGTGTCCAGGGACAACATCTGGTGCAGGTGTCCGGGAACAACATCTGGCGCAGAAGTCATGGGACAACATCTGACGCAGGTGTACAGGGACAACATCTGGTGCAGGTGTCTAGGGACAACATCTGGCACATGTGTCCAGGGACAACATCTGGTGCAGGTGTCCAGGGACCACATCTGACACAGGTGTCAAAGGGACAACATCTGATGCAGGTGTCCAGGGACAACATCTGGTGCAGGTCTCCAGGGACAACATCTTGCGCAGGTGTCCAGGGATAACGTCTGGCACAGAAGTCCAGGGACAACATCCGCTGCAGATGTCTAGGGACAACATCTGCTGCAGGTGTCCGGGGACAACGTCTGGCGCAGATGTCCAGAATCAACATCTGGTGCAGGTGTCCAGGGACGACATCTGGCACAGGTGTCCAGGAGACAACATCTGACGAAGGTGTCCAGGGACGACATCTGGCAAAGGTGCCCAGCGGACCACGTCTGACGCAGGTGTCTAGGGACAACATCTGCTGCAGGTGTCCAACGACAACATCTGGCACAGGTGTCCAGGGACAACATCTGGCACAGGTGTCCAGGGACCACATCTGGTGCAGGTTTCCAGGGACAACATCTGGCACAGGTGTCCAGGGACAACATCTGGCACAGGTGTCCAGGGACCACATCTGGTGCAGGTTTCCAGGGACAACATCATGCACAGGTGTCTAGGGGACAACATCTGACGCAGGTGTCCAGGGACAACATCTGCTGCAGGTGTAGAGGGACAACATCTGGCACCGGTGTCCAGGGACAACATCTGGTGCAGGTGTCCAGACACCAAATCTGGCGCAGGTGTAAAGGGACAACATCTTTCGCAGGTGTCCAAGGACAACAACTGGCGCAGGTGTCTAGGGACAACATTTGCTGCAGGTGTCCAGGGACAACATTTGCTGCAGGTGTCCAAGGACAACATCTGTCGCAGGTGCCCAGGGACAACATCTGGCGCAGGTCTCCAGGTACAACATCTGGCGCAGGTGTACAGTGGACAACATATGACGCAGGTGTCCAGGGAAACATCTGCTGCAGGTCCCCAGGAAAAACATCTGGTGCAGGTGTCCAGGGACAACATCTGGCCAGATGTCCAGGGACAACATCTGGCACAGGTGTCCAGGGGACAACATGTGACGCAGGTGTCCAGGGACAACATCTGACGCAGGTGTCCGGGGACAGCATCTGATGCAGGTGTCCAGGGAAACAACTGCTGCAGGTGACCAGGGACAACATCTGCTGCAGGAGTCTAGGGACAACATCTGCTGCAGGTGTTCAGGAACAACGTCAGGCGCAGGTGTCCAGGGACAACATCTGCTACTGGTATCCAGGGAAAAAACATCTGGCGAAGGTTTCCAGAGACAACATCTGGTGCAGGTGCCCAGGGACAACATCTGGCGCAGGTCTCCAGGTACAACATCTGGCGCAGGTGCCCAGGGACAACATATGGCGCAGGTGTCCAGGGACAACATCTGGAGCAGGTGTCCAGGGACAACATCTGGTGCAGGTGTCCAGGGACAACATCTGGCGCAGATGTCCAGGGACAACATCTGGCGCAGATGTCCAGAGACAACATCTGGTTCAGGTGTCCAGGGACATCTGGCACCGGTGTCCAGGGACAACATCTGCTGCAGGTGTCCAGGGACAATATCTACTGCAGGACAATGAGGACAATATCTACTGCAGGATAACGATGACAAAATCTGGCGCAGGTGTCCAGGGACTACATCTGGCGTTGTTGTCTTAGGACAACATCTGGTTCAAGTGCCCAGGGACGACATCTGGCACAGGTATCTAGGGGACAACATCTGACGAATGTGTCCAGGGACGAAATCTTGTAAAGGTGCCCAGGGGACAACATGTGACGCAGGTGTCCAGGGACAACATCTGCTGCAGGTGTCCAACGACAACATCTGCTGCAAGTGTCCAGGGACAACATCTGGTGCAGGTGTCCAGACACCAAATCTGGCGCAGGTGTAAAGGGACAACATCTTTCGCAGGAGTCCAAGGACAACAACTGGC
This sequence comes from Procambarus clarkii, assembly GCF_040958095.1. Classification (NCBI taxonomy): domain Eukaryota; kingdom Metazoa; phylum Arthropoda; class Malacostraca; order Decapoda; family Cambaridae; genus Procambarus; species Procambarus clarkii. The sequence goes on from NC_091150.1 coordinate 64,980,863, forward strand.
GCAGGTGTCCAGGGACAACATTTGCTGCAGGTGTCCAGGGACAACATTTGCTGCAGGTGTCCAAGGACAACATCTGGCGTAGGTGTCCAGGTACAACATCTGCTGCATGTGTCCAGGGACAACATCTGGCGCGGGTGTCCAGGGACAACAGGTGCAGATGTCCAGGGACAACTGGCGCAGATGTCCAGGGACAACATCTGGCGCAGGTGTCCAGGGACGACTTCTGGCACAGGTGTCTAGGGGACAACATCTGACGAAGGTGTCCAGGGACGACATCTGGCACAGGTGTCTAGGGGACAACATCTAACGCAGGTGTCCAGGGACAACATCTGCTGCAGGTGTCCAGGGGACAACATCTGACGCAGGTGTCCAGGGACAACATCTGCTGCAGGTATAGAGGGACAACATCTGGCACAGGTGTCCACGGACAACATCTCGTGCAGGTGTCCAGGGACCAAATCTTTTGCAGGTGTCCAGGGACAACATCTTGTGCAGGATTCAAGGGACAACATCTGGCGCAGGTGTCCAGGGACAACATCTGGTGCAGGATTCCAGGGACGACTTCTGGCACAGGTGTCTAGGGGACAACATCTGACGAAGGTGTCCAGGGACGACATCTGGCACAGGTTTCGAGGGGACAACATCTGACGCAAGTGTCCAGGGACAACATCTGCTGCAGGTGTCCAGGCACAACATCTGCTGCAAGTGTCCAGGGACAACATCTGGTGCAGGTGTCCGGGAACAACATCTGGCGCAGAAGTCATGGGACAAGATCTGACGCAGGTGTACAGGGACAACATCTGGTGCAGGTGTCTAGGGACAACATCTGGCACATGTGTCCAGGGACAACATCTGGTGCAGGTATCCAGGGACCACATCTGACACAGGTGTCAAAGGGACAACATCTGATGCAGGTGTCCAGGGACAACATCTGGTGCAGGTGTCCAGGGACAACATCTTGCGCAGATGTCCAGGGATAACGTCTGGCACAGAAGTCCAGGGACAACATCCGCTGCAGATGTCTAGGGACAACATCTGCTGCAGGTGTCCGGGGACAACGTCTGGCGCAGATGTCCAGAATCAACATCTGGTGCAGGTGTCCAGGGACGACATCTGGCACAGGTGTCCAGGAGACAACATCTGACGAAGGTGTCCAGGGACGACATCTGGCAAAGGTGCCCAGCGGACCACATCTGACGCAGGTGTCTAGGGACAACATCTGCTGCAGGTGTCCAACGACAACATCTGGCACAGGTGTCCAGGGACAACATCTGGCACAGGTGTCCAGGGACCACATCTGGTGCAGGTTTCCAGGGACAACATCTGGCACAGGTGTCCAGGGACAACATCTGGCACAGGTGTCCAGGGACCACATCTGGTGCAGGTTTCCAGGGACATCATGCACAGGTGTCTAGGGGACAACATCTGCTGCAGGTGTAGAGGGACAACATCTGGCACCGGTGTCCAGGGACAACATCTGGTGCAGGTGTCCAGACACCAAATCTGGCGCAGGTGTAAAGGGACAACATCTTTCGCAGGTGTCCAGGGACAACATTTGCTGCAGGTCTCCAGGTACAACATCTGGCGCAGGTGTACAGTGGACAACATATGACGCAGGTGTCCAGGGAAACATCTGCTGCAGGTCCCCAGGAAAAACATCTGGTGCAGGTGTCCAGGGACAACATCTGGCTAGATGTCCAGGGACAACATCTGGCACAGGTGTCCAGGGGACAACATGTGACGCAGGTGTCCAGGGACAACATCTGACGCAGGTGTCCGGGGACAGCATCTGATGCAGGTGTCCAGGGAAACAACTGCTGCAGGTGACCAGGGACAACATCTGCTGCAGGAGTCTAGGGACAACATCTGCTGCAGGTGTTCAGGGACAACGTCAGGCGCAGGTGTCCAGGGACAACATCTGCTACTGGTATCCAGGGAAAAAACATCTGGCGAAGGTTTCCAGAGACAACATCTGGTGCAGGTGCCCAGGGACAACATCTGGCGCAGGTCTCCAGGTACAACATCTGGCGCAGGTGCCCAGGGACAACATATGGCGCAGGTGTCCAGGGACAACATCTGGAGCAGGTGTCCAGGGACAACATCTGGTGCAGGTGTCCAGGGACAACATCTGGCGCAGATGTCCAGGGACAACAGCTGGCGCAGATGTCCAGAGACAACATCTGGTTCAGGTGTCCAGGGACATCTGGCACCGGTGTCCAGGGACAAATTCTGCTGCAGGTGTCCAGGGACAATATCTACTGCAGGACAATGAGGACAATATCTACTGCAGGATAACGATGACAAAATCTGGCGCAGGTGTCCAGGGACTACATCTGGCGTTGTTGTCTTAGGACAACATCTGGTTCAAGTGCCCAGGGACGACATCTGGCACAGGTATCTAGGGGACAACATCTGACGAATGTGTCCAGGGACGAAATCTTGCAAAGGTGCCCAGGGGACAACATGTGACGCAGGTGTCCAGGGACAACATCTGCTGCAGGTGTCCAACGACAACATCTGCTGCAAGTGTCCAGGGACAACATCTGCTGCAGGTGTCCAGGGACAACACCTGTTGCAGGTGTCCAGGGACAACATCTGGTGCAGGTGTCCAGGGACAACATCTGGTGCAGGTGTCCAGGACAACATGTGCTGCAGGTGTCCAGGGACAACATCTGGCTCAGGTGTCCACGAACAACATCTGGCGCAGGTGACCAGGGACAACATCTGCTGCAGGTGTCCAGGGACAACATCTGGCACAGGTGTCCAGGGACAACATCTGCTGCAGGTGTCCAGGGACAACACCTGTTGCAGGTGTCCAGGGACAACATCTGGTGCAGGTGTCCAGGGACAACTTCTGGTGCAGGTGTCCAGGGACATCATCTGGTGCAGGTGTCCAGGGACAACACCTGTTGCAGGTGCCCAGGAACAACATCTGGGGCAGGTGTCCAGGACAATATCTGGCACACGTGTCTAGAGAGAACATCTGCTGTAGGTGTCCAGGGACAACATGTGCTGCAGGTGTCCAGGGACAACATCTGGCTCAGGTGTCCACGAACAACATCTGGCGCAGGTGACCAGGGACAACATCTGCTGCAGGTGTCCAGGGACAACATCTGGCACAGGTGTCCAGGGACAACATCTGCTGCAGGTGTCCAGGGACAACACCTGTTGCAGGTGTCCAGGGACAACATCTGGTGCAGGTGTCCAGGGACAACTTCTGGTGCAGGTGTCCAGGGACATCATCTGGTGCAGGTGTCCAGGGACAACACCTGTTGCAGGTGCCCAGGAACAACATCTGGGGCAGGTGTCCAGGACAATATCTGGCACACGTGTCTAGAGAGAACATCTGCTGTAGGTGTCCAGGGACAACATCTGCTGCAGGTGTCCAGGGACAACATCTGCTGCAGGTATCCAGGGACAACATCTGGCGCAGGTGTCCAGCGACAACATCTGGGGCAGGTGTACAGGGACAACATCTTGCGCAGAATTCCATGGACAACATCTGGCGCAGGTTTCCAGGGACAACATCATGCACAGGTGTCCAGGGGACAACATCTGGTGCAGGTGTCCTGGGGCAACATCTGCTGCAGGTGTCCAGGTACAACATCTGGTGCAGGTGTCCAGGGACAACATCTGGCGCAGATGTCCAGGGACAACATCAGGTTCATGTGTCCAGGGAAAACATCTGGCACAGGTGTCCAGGGGAAAACATCTGACGCAGGTGTCCTGGGACAACATCTGACATCTGTTGCAGGTGTCCAGGGACAACAGCTGCTGCAGGTGTCCATGGACAACATCTGCTGAATGTGTCCAGGGACAACATCTGGCGCAGGAGTCCAGGGACAAAATCTGGTGCAGGTGTCTAGGGACAACATCAGGCACAGGTGTCCATGGGACAACATTTGACGCAGGTGTCAAAGGACAACATCTGCTGCAGGTGTAGAGGGACAACATTTGGCACAGGTGTCCAGGGACAACATCTGGTGCAGGTGTCCAGGTATGAAATCTGACGCAGGTGTCCAGGGACAACATCTGCTGCAGGTGTCCAGGGACAACATTTGCTGCAGGTGTCCAAGGTCAACATCTATCGCAGGTGTCCAGAGACAACATCAGTTGCAGGTGTCCAGGAACAACATCAGGCGCGGGTGTCCAGGGACAACTGGCGCAGATGTCCAGGGACAACATCTGGCGCAGGTGTCCAAGGACAACATCTGGTACAGGTGTCCAGGGCTGGCGCAGATGTCCAAAGACAACATCAGGTGCAGGTGTCTAGAGGACAACATATGACGCAGGTGTCAAGGGACATCTGACGCAGGTGTCCAGGGACAACAACTGACGCAGGTGTCCAGGGACAACATCTGCTGCAGGTGTCCAGGGACATTTGCTGCAGGTGTCCAGGGACAACATCTGTTGCAGGTGTCCAGGAACAACATCTGGCGCGGGTGTCTAGGGACAACTGGCGCAGATGTCCAGGGACCACATCTGGCGCAGGTGTATAGGGACAACATCTGGTGCAGGTGTCCTGGGCTGGCGCAGATGTCCGAAGACAACATCAGGTGCAGGTGTCCAGAGGACAACATATGACGCAGGTGTCCATGAAAACATATTCTGCAGGTGTCCAGAGACAACATCTGCTGCAGGTGTCCAGGGACTACATCTGCTGCAGGTGTCCAGGGACCACATCTGGCGCAGGTGTCAAGGGACAACATCTGGAGCAGATGTCCAGGGACAACATCAGGTGCAGGTGTCCAGGGACAACATCTGGCAAAGGTGTCCAGGGACAACATCTGGTGCAGGTGTCCATGTACAACATCTGGCACAGGTGTCAAGGGGACAACATCTGACGCAGGTGTCCAGGGACAACATCTGCCGCAGGTGTCGAGGGACAACATCTGGCACAGGTGTCCAGGGACATCTGGCACAGGTGTCCAGGGACAACATCTGGTGCAGAAGTCCAGGGACTAAATCTGGCACAGTTGTCCAGGTACAACATCTGGCACAGGCGTCCAGGGACAACATCTGGCGCAGGTGTCCAGAGGTAACATCTTGCGCAGGTGTCCAGGGACAACATCTGGTAGAGGTTTTCAGGGACAACATCTTGCGCAGGTGTACAGGGACAACATCTGGTGCAGGTGTCCAGGGACAACATCTGCCGCAGGTGTGCAGGGACAACACCTACTGCAGGTGTCCAGGGACAACATCTTGCACAGGTGTCCAGGGACAACACCTGCTGCAAGTGTCCAGGGACAACACCTGCTGCAGGTGTCCAGGGACAACACCTGCTGCAGGTGTCCAGGGACAACACCTGCTGCAGGTGTCCAAAAACAACACCTGCTGCAAGTGTCCAGGGACAACATCTGGGGCAGGTGTCCAGGGACAACATCTGGGGCAGGTGTCCAGGACAATATCTGGCACACGTGTCCAGAGAAAACATCTGCTGTAGGTGTTGTTATGATCTCAGCCTACAGGAGAAACGAGTCTCCCTCCTTTGAGAGTTATTCATCAAGCCTGACCTGATTAGAAGGTCTAGCGAATATTGAGGTGATAACGCATATGTAAAATAGTTGCTTGGATATGTGTAACAGTTTGAGATTATGGGCAATGAAGAAGAAAACAGATAAATGACTGGCTAGGAGATGTGGACATTTTGCTGGAGGCGTGAGGCTCGCTTCCGGAGGACCTTGACCTCACTTGAGTGCCAGACATCGCAGGGGGAAGCTGCGCTCCATGAGCTCCCACCAGAAGGGAACCCCTAGTGATATATCTCGAAGAGAAGAGAAGTGTGTAGACGTGCCAGCTGTGGAACCGAGCTGGGAACGTTGTGGTATCAAGTCCTGGTCGACGAGCAGAGTTTAATAAGCTCCTCAGAGGCATTTTCGTGGGCTGTGTGGAGTGCCCTGACCAGACGCCGTCAGAGGGAAAGCGCCCTCGATCAGTTAATCTGTGGTAAGCACGATATACGCCAGTTCATAGTGATCACTTATAGTTGGTCGTGTGCCCAGCGACAGTAGCAATGTTTATTTATAAGTTAGACATGTTTTAATAAGGCAGAAAGCCTGAAATAGGAGAGTGAAGAGGGAGGAGCACGGAGCGACGTCCATCCCCTCTGAGCTCTGACCGACGACTGAGGGAGCCTGGCTCCTGATGGAGGAAGACCCTCCCAGTGAGTGAGGACCGCCGCCAGGCGAGGTGGAGTATGGACCCGCCCAAAACGGGGGAGTCCACTCTCACTGTATGTAGAGAACAGATAGAGGTTTGAGGCAAACATATTGTGTGAATATTTTTTTGTTTATGTGTTAAAGGGGAACATTTTATTGGAGTGTCGATGGGTTGCAGGTTTGTTCTTTGGGGAAGAAGTGGCTGAGAACTTCGAAGCCAGCCTAGATGAAGTAATTGATGAGACTCCAAGGTAGTGAAGGAGAGGACCTCGAGCTGTGAGGAGAAGCAGTGAAGAGGAGTGTCACATGCTTCTGTAGAGGTGGTGAAGCACCATAGTTGCACGAGGAAACTTCATGGTGTAGCAGCCAAGAGAGCTGTGGAGGACCCTAGCAGAAGGGTGAAGCACCGTAGTTGCTCAAGGAAACTTCATGATAGCAGCCTGGAGGAGCTGCAGAGGATCCTGGTAGTGAAGCCCGGAAGAACCTAAGGATATTAGGGTAGTGAACTTCCAGAGGTGGAAGGGGAAGTTCTGGTGGATTACTTATAGGGAGTTGATAGTGTTTGGTTGTCATTAGCGTGCAAGACGCAGTGAGAGGTGAGTGACTGTTTGCATTTTTATGTCAAGGAGTGATTTATTCTGAAGCTTAGAGTTGCAGTCGTAGGCTTGATTACCTACAGATGTATGTGCTCGAGGACTGACAGTGATCGATTAATCATTGTTGTGTATCAATGAACATTTATACTGATATATGTTATTGCATTCAAATGCTGGTTTTCTATATATACATTATCTTGCTGATAGTGCAACAGTGTATGTAGGCTTGATCAACTTGAGGAGGTTAATAGTATCAGGTGGTGAACCAGGAGATAGGATACCACTTGATAAGCTGATAATAGAGTTCTGATGGTGTTGGAGTGCAACCTGATTGTGATATTATAGAGTATAGGATTCATTATTATTATATGTGTGTATGTATCGTGTATGTGCTTTGTCCAGTAAATGTGTCACAATTTGCTGGTGTTTGCCCTTGTCCTAGTGAGGCTTCCCAGGAGGTAGTAAAGAAGGAGAGAGAGAGAGAAAGAACCATGAACCACTGCTGTGGACAGGGTAGGAGGTAATACTAGTAAGTCATAGGGGGATTGAGGAGATCATATCTCATAAGGAGAGAGTGGGGAGTCACAGCGGCTCGAGTGGGTGTGTGCACGTGACAACGAGGCTAAGTGTTGGAGCCGCATTCCCTAAACGTGTGACGTTGAGCCCCTCTCCAAGAGCCAGAAGCGCCAAGGGTGATCTCCTAGTATAAGCACTCTACCGAGTTGTGGGTTGGGTTGTCCATAGAGAAGGATCAACGACGACAACACCAACCAACCCACAGACTATAATAGTGTCCAGGGACAACATCTGCTGCAGGTGTCCAGGGACAACATCTGCTGCAGGTGTCCATGGACGACATCTGGCGCAGATGTGTTGGGACAACATCTGCAGCTGGTGTCCAAAGGACAACATTTGGCACAGGTGTTCAGGGGTAACATCTCGTGCAGGTGTCCAGGGACAACATCTGGCTCAGGTGTCCAGGGACAATATCAGGCGCAGATGTCCAGGGACAACTTCAGGTGCAGGTGTCCAGGGACAACATCTGGCACAGGTTTCCAGGGGACAACATATGACGCTGGTGTCCAGGGAAACATCTGCTGCAGGTGTCCAGTGATAACATCTGGCCCAGGTGTCCAGGGACAAAATCTGCAGCTGGTGTCCAAGGGACAACATCTGGTGCAGGTGTCCAGGGAGAACATCTGGTGCAGGTGTCCAGGGACAACATCTGGTGCAGGTGTCCAGGGACAACATCTCCTCCAGGTGTCCAGGGACAACATCTGCTGCAGGTGTCCAGGGATAACATCTGGAGCAGGTGTCCTGGGACCACATCTGGTGCAGGTGTCCAGGGACACCTGCGTCCCTGGTGGTGGGAGGCCGCCGTCATCTTTGTGGTGGTGGTGGTGGGAGGCCGCCCTCATCTTTGTGGTGGTGGTGGGAGGCCGCCCTCATCTTTGTGGTGGTGGTGGTGGAAGACCGCCCTCATCTTTGTGGTGGTGGTGGTGGGAGGCCGCCCTCATCTTTGTGGTGGTGGTGGTGGGAGGCCGCCCTCATCTTTGTGGTGGTGGTGGTGAGGGGCTGCCGTCATCTTTGTTCTGGTGGTGGTGGTGGGAGGCCGCCCTCATCTTTGTCGCGGTGGTGGTGGGAGGCCGCCCTCATCTTTGTGGTGGTGGTGGGAGGCCGCCCTCATCCTTGTCGCGGTGGTGGTGGGAGGCCGCCCTCATCTTTGTGATGGTGGTGGTGGGAGGCCGCCCTCATCTTTGTGGTGGTGGTGGGAGGCCGCCCTCATCGTTGTGGTGGTGGTGGGAAGCCGCCCTCATCTTTGTGGTGCTGGTGGTTGTGGTGAGAGGCCACCCTCATCTTTGACGCTTCAGACTTAGGAGCAGGTGCTGTTTTGTTCCAAGTAGGACCAGATGAGTTAGAACATCCTGTTTATTATTTCTCACGTAAGTTTGACAAGACACAAATTAATTACTCTGTAGTTGAGAAAGAAGCACTTTGTTTAATACTGGCAGTGAAGAAATTTGAGACATATTTGTCAGGAAATCAAGTGGTAGTATATACAGACCATAATCCATTGACATTTATTAACTAAGAAGTGTAAAAACCAGAGAATACTTAGATGGACATTGATTCTGCAAGAATTCAATATTGTAATTCGTCATATTCCTGGGAGGCAAAATGTTATTGCTGATGCCTTATCCAGAGGATTTCCTGTTGCAGTGCCATAATATGAAGTGTTCTATACCCATAAGATGTATGTAAATTTTGTATTTTTTTACTGTGTGAAATTTCATTGCTTTGTACTTTGATTTTAGTTGAAGTATTTTCATGTTTTATTTTCATGTTATATTACATGTTATATTTCATGCAGTGAAAAAAAAAATGAAATCAACCTTCAGTTAATTTCATTTTTTTCTTAGGGGACGGGAGGGATGTTACGAATCTCAATAGGATTCTGACATTACTCTTGATTCTCATATATCTTTTTTATCTTATTCTATAATTAATTTTGCATCCAGATGATATAAGATTTTGTATATTATATATTATAGCATGCTGTAGTGTGCCTGAGTTGCATTATACTGTATGAGGCTTTTGGGTTAGATTTCTCAGGTAGTTTCTCCGTGTGGACGGTTGACCATATTCGGATGTGGCCAGTGTGGGAACATTGTTGTCAATTGAGTGTTTATAGTTTTACCTTGATTAATTCCCATATTTGGTTGCCGTTATTTTGTATGGAATGTTGTACCAGTGTTTGCTACTCTATAGATTGATAATGTTTTGAATATTGGTGCTGCATTTGTTTATTAGAATTTCTCCAATATTTATGTGGATGTTTGGTTGATTTTTTGGTAGACGCTTGGTCTGCGTACCAAGGCGTGGGCAGAGGCGTGGCAGCTGTTGTCGAGAGGAGATGTGTTGTTAAGTTAAGTCAGTTGTCACTGTTATTTTTAGTTCCTTTAAAGTAATTTCCCTGGTGTGATGATATTGTATATATCTCTCAAATTAATCCATGTTTTGGTGATAGTGCTCATGTCTCAATAAGGAGGTTATTCTATGATTTGCATGCTGAAGAATATTTCTGCGTATTTATTTATACATTTAAATATTGTTATGTTTGTCCCCCTTAGCATAAATATATTGTTCTCCATTTTATGCAGTGATGTATTTATACCCCTAGACAAAAGTTGGCAAGGCCGAGTTATCATTTTCTTTACACTGCGGGGAGAAGAACCTTATTTAGTCTCAAGGGTGGTAACAAATGAGGGCCACTGTCCGGGAGCTTAAACCTAATTCCCAGTAATGTTTGTACAATTGACAGTGCTAATTATTAATAGCAATTGCCTTCCTAGGTGCTCTGTGATTATCTAGTGACATCTAATCAAGCCTGTGAAATTATCTGTTCAATCTGAGCTGCTGTGAAAACTTCTCAACGCATCACGATTTGAGGTAAGTGTTCAGCTTGTGCCAGGGGCCAAGCATAATTTTCAGTGTTGTTTCAAGTGTAAGTTGTGATTATTGAGCCAACCATGGAGGATCAGGTTGCTGCGCTGGTGGATCTGCCAAATTTTGGTAAAATTAAAGACTTAAAGAAGTCCTGTTTGTTATTGCTGGCTGATAAATTGAACCTAGCATTTTCCAGTAAAATGTTGAAAGCTCAAGTGTTAAGAGTGATTGTCACACACTTGGTGGAGGAGGAGAGACTTGAAGAAGAGTGTTTGGGAGAGTTAGAAGAAGAGTCAAGTGATAAGGTGGCAATCTTAAAGTTGGAGTTGGAGACTAAATTAGAAATGGCTAGGCTGGAAGCAGACAAGCAGAGGCTGGCAGCAGACAAGCAGAGGTTAGAGTTGCAGAACCAGACAAAACACCTTGAGTTGGAGGCTCAGTTAAGACTAGCAGAGCAACAAACTAAACAAACCGAGCAGCAGAGTAGACAATTAGAAATTCAGCAGAGTATTGCTGAAAATAATAACAGGTTAGAACAGCAGAGAATTGCAGCAGGACAAGGTAACACTAGTAATAATCCAGAGAGTACAAATAGTTCTTCTAAGTACAGTAAACATGTAGAATTACCTAAGTTTAATGAAGAAGATCCAGAAATATTTTTCTTGCATTTTAAGAAACTAGCAGTCAGCATGAACTGGCCTGTCGATCAATGGGTTAGCATATTACAAGGACAATTTAAGGGTAAAGCTCAAGAGGTATTTGCATCTTTGCCTGCTGAGAATTCTTTCGATTTTAAATTTGTTCAGCAAAGTATTTTGAATGCCTAACAGCAGATCCCAGAGGCACATAGAATAAAATTCAGAAGTTTAAAAAGAGCACATGACCAGACTATTTCTGACTTTGTGTGAGTAAAATTAAATCACTTTACCAGATGGATTAAAGCACTTAATATTACAGAGTTTGAGACTTTAAGAGACCTCATAGTAACTGAGGAAGTAGTGGGATGTCTACCAGAGAAATTAGCTTTATTTATGGCTGAAAATAAACAAACCACTGATCTTATCAAATTAGCCAAGCTAGCTGAGGAGCATGAACTACTTACTAAAGTGCCTTTTAGAGCACCAATTAATCATTTTAATTATAACTAATCATTATGCTCATAAAAATCATGTTTTCCAGACTCGACCAGCTATTTCATCTTCTTCCCTTAACCCTTCTAAATCCTAAAGCCTAAATCTGAGAAACAACAGACAAGGTTGTCAACCTCAAGTAATGTAGTGATTAAACCTGCAGTGGGTTCGGCTGTTCCGACCACTAGCAGATATTGCACGCATTGCAGGAGAAGAGGTCATGTGGTAAATTCATGTCATGCTTTGCACCCTGAGTTGAGACCAACTGGTCTGATTATGAGTAGGGGGTTGCAAACCATTAATGCCAATGTTGCTCCAGTCATGCCCAAGTGGATGACTAATTTTGATCCATACCTACATTCGGGAACCCTATTATGTACTAGTGGAACCTGGAAACCAGTCCAGTTGTTAAAGGACACTGGTGCTTCCCAGTCTTTAATTTCTCGCCGTGTTCTTACTGATGTTAGCACAGAAGACACTGGAGAGGTAGTGTTATTGCAGGGACTTGGAGGTCATATCCAGCGTGTACCATTAATTAAGGTTAACCTGAATTCTTCTATTACACCAGGTTGGTGCACTGTAGCAGTCAGTGAGCAGTTGCCCATTCCTGGGATTGATATCATTGTAGGTAATGATTTTGACAAGTGTCAATTTAGTGGGACCGATTGTCCTGTTATGTATACTAAACCTAATGCAGTACTGGCTCAATCAGAGGCGGATGATGGTGTCATTTATCCAGCCTGTGTTGTGACCAGATCCATGGGTAAGCAGAATGTGGTAAGTCCTGCTACTACCAAGGTGGATGTTCTCGAGGCCAGGACCCCTTCAGACAGGGAGGTGGAGGTGGACCTTGAAAATACATTTTTAGCTCACATAGATGTCGAGAGTGAGGCCGGTGCCAAAGCCCTGATTTATTCTGACCCAGATGGTCTGGAAGATGTGGCCCAGGTACCAATTCCTTGCCCGCTCGCTCCAGTTGTAGAGTTCCAGACCTTGCGTAAGTTACAGAGTACTGATCCCAGTCTTGCTGAGTGTTATGCAGAAGCAGCCGACTCCATTGATACTTTCGAGGAGAGTACGGGTTGTTATTTCAAGGATCAGTGTCTGATGAGAAGATGGAGACCATCAGGAACTCCCCCATCAGATGATTGTGAGTCTAAAACCCAGCTCGTTGTGCCAACAGAGTATAGGGAGCAGGTATTGCAAGCTGCTCATGATGACCTGATGGGAGGCCATCAAGGCATTACCAGAATGTATCATAAGATCTGTAAAGTTTTTTATTGGCCAAAACTTAAAAAAGATGTAGTCAGATATTGCCACAATTGTGTTGTGTGTCAAACTGTTGGTAAGCCTAATCAGACTGTGCCACGAGCACCATTATACCCTATTGTAGTGCCAGAGGAGCCTTTTACTCATGTGGTACTGGATTGTGTCGGACCTTTACCCTGTACCAAATCCGGAAATATGTACATGTTTACAATTTTATGTATGACCACCAGGTTCCCTGAAGCGTATGCTTTACGTAACATTAGAGCTTCTACCATTATAAGGCAGTTGGAACGATTTTTCTCACTATTTGGTATGCCCGTATAATTCAAACTGATAATGGGAGTAATTTTTGTTCCACCACCTTTAACCAATTCTGTAATACTTTTGGTATAAAGCACAATTTTTCTAGTCCTTACCATCCTCAGTCAGGGGGAAATCAAGCGGTTCCACCAAACTCTCAAGAAAATGTTGAAGGCAACTGGGGAAGATTCACCCAGACATTGGGATGATAATCTGCCATTTGTTTTATTTGCGGCTAGAGATGGATTGCAAAGTGCACTAGGCTGTTCTCCATTCGAGCTGATTTTCGGACATCAGGTGAGAGGACCTTTAAAGATGTTATATGAGAAATTGTTAGGAGATGTTACAGCCAGGCAGAGTGAGCGTTATCTGACGGATGTCCAGAGCAAGCTGTCCAGAACGAGGGAGTTGGCCTTACGACATCTAAGTGAACAACAACAGGTAATGAAGCAGAAACATGACCAGAGGTTCAAGGCAAAACTCAGAGTTTTTGAGCCAGGAGATTTGGTATTGGTCTTGAAGCCTCGTATGGGTACGTCTATGTCTAATAAATTTGCAGGACCGTATCAAGTATTAAAACGTCTTGGGGAAGTTACTTACAAGGTTTGCCATCCCAAGCAGAAACGACAGACCATGAGTGTACATGTAAACCGGTTGAAGGCTTATGTGGGCCTAGTGTTGTGGCTTGTTGTGTTGCTGAGGAGGTAATTCCTGAAGAGTCGAGTGTTGCTGAGGAAGATAGTAATATTTGTTTGTCTAATTCCAGTAGTTCCGGGGAAGAATTCTTGAGTCATTTGCAGGATGAGGAGAGAGCAGAGTTCCAGGACCTTTTGGAGGTGTCTTCTAGCTTGTTTGGGGAGGTCCCCACTCAGACTTCTCTCATTACTCACGAAATCACCCTGACAAATGTGACTCCAATTCGGCTGCACCCTTATCGAGTGACACCCGAGAAACGTCGTATCATCCAGGAGGAGGTTGATTATCTTCTTCGACATGGGTTCATTAGACCCAGTCAGAGTTCCTGGAGTTCGCCATGTCTATTAGTACCAAAACCAGAAGATAAGTGGAGATTAGTAGTGGATTATAGAAAACTCAACCAGGTAACTGTAGTTGATGTTTATCCTTTACCATTATTGGAAGAATGTGTTGATACTATAGGTCATGCTAAATTTGTATCTAAATTGGACTTATCTAAGGGATATCATCAGATACCTCTTACAGATTTTGCAAGGGAAGTGACAGCATTTATCACTCCTGATGGAGCTTACGAGTTTAATGTCATGCCTTTTGGATTAAGGAATGCTCCAGCCACTTTTCAGAAATTAATGAATTCTTTGTTGAAGGATGTGCCAGACTGTAGGGCATATTTGGATGACATTGTGATTTTCAGTAAGATTTGGGTAGATCATATGTCTAGTTTAAAGAAATTGTTTAATGTGTTACAACATGCTAATTTGACTGTCAATATGAAGAAATGTAGTTGGGCTAAAGGAACTATAGTGTATTTAGGACATGAGGTTGGGCAAGGAAGGATAGTCCCATTGCACGACAAGATTCAGGCAATTGTGGAGTACCCAGTCCTAACAAATAAGAAGTCTGTGCAAAGATTTATTGGAATGTGTGCGTATTATAGGAGGTATTGTAAAAACTTTTCCATTGTTGCTGCACCCATAACAAATCTTTTAAGGAAACAGGTAAAATTTAAGTGGACGCAGGAGTGTCAGAACTCTTTTCAGAAGTTGAAAGGAATTCTCTCTACTTCACCTGTGCTAGCTAGTCCACAGTATGATAAACCTTTCATTCTTCACATAGACGCTTCAGACTTAGGAGCAGGTGCTGTTTTGTTCCAAGTAGGACCAGATGAGTTAGAACATCCTGTTTATTATTTCTCACGTAAGTTTGACAAGACACAAATTAATTACTCTGTAGTTGAGAAAGAAGCACTTTGTTTAATACTGGCAGTGAAGAAATTTGAGACATATTTGTCAGGAAATCAAGTGGTAGTATATACAGACCATAATCCATTGACATTTATTAACTAAGAAGTGTAAAAACCAGAGAATACTTAGATGGACATTGATTCTGCAAGAATTCAATATTGTAATTCGTCATATTCCTGGGAGGCAAAATGTTATTGCTGATGCCTTATCCAGAGGATTTCCTGTTGCAGTGCCATAATATGAAGTGTTCTATACCCATAGAGAGGCCTTATGGGTATAGAACACTTCATATTATGGCACTGCAACAGGAAATACTCTGGATAAGGCATCAGCAATAACATTTTTGCATTTTGTATGTAAATTTTGTATTTTTTTACTGTGTGAAATTTCATTGCTTTGTACTTTGATTTTAGTTGAAGTATTTTCATGTTTTATTTTCATGTTATATTACATGTTATATTTCATGCAGTGAAAAAAAAAATGAAGTCAACCTTCAGTTAATTTCATTTTTTTCTTAGGGGACGGGAGGGATGTTACGAATCTCAATAGGATTCTGACATTACTCTTGATTCTCATATATCTTTTTTATCTTATTCTATAATTAATTTTGCATCCAGTTGATATAAGATTTTGTATATTATATATTATAGCATGCTGTAGTGTGCCTGAGTTGCATTATATTGTATGAGGCTTTTGGGTTAGATTTCTCAGGTAGTTTCTCCGTGTGGACGGTTGACCATATTCGGATGTGGCCAGTGTGGGAACATTGTTGTCAATTGAGTGTTTATAGTTTTACCTTGATTAATTCCCATATTTGGTTGCCGTTATTTTGTATGGAATGTTGTACCAGTGTTTGCTACTCTATAGATTGATAATGTTTTGAATATTGGTGCTGCATTTGTTTATTAGAATTTCTCCAATATTTATGTGGATGTTTGGTTGATTTTTTGGTAGACGCTTGGTCTGCGTACCAAGGCGTGGGCAGAGGCGTGGCAGCTGTTGTCGAGAGGAGATGTGTTGTTAAGTTAAGTCAGTTGTCACTGTTATTTTTAGTTCCTTTAAAGTAATTTCCCTGGTGTGATGATAT
Source organism: Procambarus clarkii (assembly GCF_040958095.1). Classification (NCBI taxonomy): domain Eukaryota; kingdom Metazoa; phylum Arthropoda; class Malacostraca; order Decapoda; family Cambaridae; genus Procambarus; species Procambarus clarkii. The sequence goes on from NC_091150.1 coordinate 64,996,790, forward strand.
TGTATATATCTCTCAAATTAATCCATGTTTTGGTGATAGTGCTCATGTCTCAATAAGGAGGTTATTCTATGATTTGCATGCTGAAGAATATTTCTGCGTATTTATTTATACATTTAAATGTTGTTATGTTTGTCCCCCTTAGCATAAATATATTGTTCTCCATTTTATGCAGTGATGTATTTATACCCCTAGACAAAAGTTGGCAAGGCCGAGTTATCATTTTCTTTACACTGCGGGGAGAAGAACCTTATTTAGTCTCAAGGGTGGTAACAGGAGGCCGCCCTCATCTTTGTCGTACTGATGGTGGGAGGCCACCCTCATGTTTGTGGTGGTGGTGGGAGGGAGGCCACCCTCATCTTTGTAGTGGTGGTGGGAGGCCGCCCTCATCTTTGTGGTGATGGTGGGAGGCCGCCCTCATCTTTGTGGTGCTGGTGGTGGGAGGCCTCTCTCATCTTTGCGGTACTGGTGGTGGGAGGCCTCTCTCATCTTTGTGGTACTGGTGGTGGGAGGCCTCTCTCATCTTTGTGGTACTGGTGGTGGGAGGCCTCTCTCATCTTTGTGGTACTGGTGGTGAGTGGCCGCCCTCATCTTTGTGGTGATGGTGGTGGAAGGCTGCCCTCATCTTTGTGGTGGTGGTGGTGGGAGGCCGCCGTCATCTTTGTGGTGGTGGTGGTGGGAGGCCGCCGTCATCTTTGTGGTGGTGGTGGTGGGAGGCCGCCCTCATCTTTGTGGTGCTGGTGGGAGACCGCCCTCATCTTTATGGTGCTAGTGTTGAGTGGCCGCCCTCATCTTTGTGGAGGTGGTGGTGGAAGGCCGCCCTCATCTTTGTGGTGCTGGTGGTGGGCGTCTGCCGTCATCTTTGTGGTGCTGGTGGGTGGGAGGCCGCCCTCATCTTTGTGGCACTGGTGGTGGTCTTGGTTGGAGGCCGCCTTAATCTTTGTGGCTGCGGTGGTGGGAGGCCGCTCTCATATTTGTGGTGCTGGTGGTGGGAGGCCGCCCTCATCTTTGTGGTGATGGTGGTGGGAGGCCGCCCTCATCTTTGTGGTGATGGTGGTGGGAGGCCGCCCTCATCTTTGTGGTGGTGGTTATAGGAGGCCGCCCTCATCTTTGTGGTGCTGGTGGTGGTGGGAGGCCGCCCTCATCTATGTGGTGCTGGTGGGTGGGAGGCCGCCCTCATCCTTGTGGTACTGATAATGGGAGGCCGCCCTCATATATGTGGTTGTGGTGGGAGGCCGCCCTCATATTTGTGGTGGTGGTGGTGGGAGGCCACCCTCATATTTGTGGTGGTGGTGGTGGGAGGCCACCCTCATATTTGTGGTGGTGGTGGGAGGCCGCCCTCATATTTGTGGTGGTGGTAGTGGGAGGCCGCCCTCATATTTGTGGTGCTGGTGGGAGGCCGCCCTCATCTTTGTGGCAGTGTTAATGGGAGGCCGCCCTCATCTTTGTGGTGGTGGGAGGCCGCCCTTATCTTTGTGGTGGTGGTGGTAGTGGGAGGCCGCTCTCATCTTTGTTGTGCTGGTGGTTGTGGTGGGAGGCCGCCCTCATCTTTGTGGTAGAGGTGGTGGGAGGCCGCCCTCATCTTTGCTGTGGTGGTGGGAGGCCGCCCTCATCTTTGTGGTGGTGGGAGGCCGCCCTTATCTTTGTGGTGGTGGTGGTAGTGGGAGGCCGCTCTCATCTTTGTTGTGCTGGTGGTTGTGGTGGGAGGCCGCCCTCATCTTTGTGGTAGAGGTGGTGGGAGGCCGCCCTCATCTTTGCTGTGGTGGTGGGAGGCCGCCCTCATCTTTGCTGTGGTGGTGGGAGGCCGCCCTCTTCTTTGTGGGGATAGTAGTTGTCGTGGGAGGCCGCCCTTATCTTTATGGTGCTGGTGGTTGGAGGCCGCCCTCAACTTTGTGGTGCTGGTGGTGGGAGGCCGCCCTCATCTTTGTGGTACTGGTGGTGGGAGGCCGCCCTCATCTTTGTGGTGGTGATGGTGTTGGTCTTGGTTGGAGGCCGCCCTCATCTGTGTGGTGGTGAGGGGGAGGCCACCCTCATCTTTGTGGCGTTGGTGGTAGGAGGCCGCCCTCATCTTTGTGGTGATGGTGGGAGTTCGCCCTCGTCTTTGTGGTGCTAGTGGTTGTTGTTTTGGCCGCCCTCATCTTTGTGGTGCTGGTGGCGGTTGTAGGAGGCCGCCCTCATCTTTGTGGTGCTGGTGGTAGGAGGCCGCCCTCATCTTTGTGGTGGTGGGAGTGGGAGGCCGCCCTCATCCTTGTGGTTCTGATGGTGGGAGGCCGCCCTCATCTTTGTGGTGCTGGTGGCAGTTGTAGGAGGCCGCCCTCATCTTTGTGGTGGTACTGGTGGTGGGAGGCCGTCCTCATCTTTGTGGTGCTGATGGTGAGAGGCCGCCCTCATCTTTGTAGTGGTGGTGTTGGACGGCCGCCCTCATCTTTGTGGTGCTGGTGGTAGGAGGCCGCCCTCATCTTTGTGGTGCTGGTGGTGGGAGGCCACCCTCATCTTTGTGGTGCTGGTGGTAGGAGGCCGCCCTCATCTTTGTGGTGCTGGTGGTGGGAGGCCGCCCTCATCCCTGTGGTGCTGGTGGTGGGAGGCCGCCTTCATATTTGTGGTGCTGGTGGTGGGAGGCCGCCCTTATCTTTGTAGTTGTGGTGGTGGGAGGCCGGCCTTATCTTTGTAGATGTGGTGGTGGGAGGCCGCCCTTATCTTTGTGGTGCTGGTGGTGGGATGCCGCCCTCATCTTTGTGGTGGTGGTGGTGTGAGGCCGCCCTCATCTTTGTGGTGGTGATGGTGGGAGGCCGCCCTCATCTTTGCTATGGTGGTGGTGGTGGGAGGCCACCCTCGTCTTTGTGGCGGTGGTGGTGGTGGTGGGAGGCCGCCCTCATCTTTGTGGTGCTGGTGGTGTGAGGCCGCCCTCATCTTTGTGGTGGTGATGGGGGGAGGCTGCCCTCATCTTTGCTGTGGTGGTGGTGGTGGGAGGCCCCCCTCGTCTTTGTGGCGGTGGTGGTGGTGGTGGGAGGCCGCCCTCATCTTTGTGGTGATGGTGGGGGGAGGCTCCCTCATCTTTGCAGTGGTGGTGGGAGGCCGCCCTCTTCTTTGCTGTGGTGGGAGGCCGCCCTCATCTTTGTGGTAGTGGTGGTCGGAGGCCGCCCTCATCTTTGCGGTGGTGGTGGGAGGCCGCCCTCATCTTTGTGGTGATGGTGGGGGGAGGCTTCCTCATCTTTGCAGTGGTGGTGGGAGGCCACCCTCATCTTTGCTGTGGTGGTGGGAGGCCGCCCTCATCTTTGTGGTGCTGGTGGTGGGAGGCCGCCCTCATCTTTGTGGTGCTGGTGGTGGGAGGCCGCCCTCATCTTTGTGGTGCTGGTAGTGGGAGGCCGCCCTCATCTTTGTGGTGCTGTTAGTGGGAGGCCGCCCTCATCTTTGTATTGCTGGTGGTGGGAGGCCCCCTCATCTTTGTGGTGCTGGTAGTGGGAGGCCGCCCTCATCTCTGTGGTGCTGGTGGTGTGAGGCCGCCCTCATCTTTGTGGTGGTGATGGTGGGAGGACGCCCTCATCTTTGCTGTGGTGGTGGGAGGCCGCCCTCAGCTTTGTGGTAGTGGTGGTGGGAGGCCGCCCTCATCTTTGCGGTGGTGGTGGGAGGCTGCCCTCATCTTTGTGGTGGTGGTGGTGGGAGGCCGCCCTCATCTTTCTGGTATTGATGGTGGGAGGCCGCCCTCATCTTTTTGGTGGTGGTGGTAGTTGGAGGCCGCCCTCATCATTGTGGTGGTGGTGGTGGGAGGCCGCCCTTATCTTTGTAGTTGTGGTGTTGGGAGGCCGCCCTCATCTTTGTTGTACTGGTGGTGGGAGGCCGCCCTTATCTTTGTAGTTGTGGTGTTGGGAGGCCGCGCTTATCTTTGTGGTGGTGGTGGTGGGAGACCGCCCTCATCTTTGCTGTGGTTGTGGGAGGCCGCCCTCATCTTTGTGGCAGTGGTGGTGGGAGGCCGCCCTCATCTTTGTTGTGGTGGTGGTCGGAGGCCGCCCTCATCTTTGCGGTGGTGGTGGGAGGCCGCCCTCATCTTTGTGGTGCTGGTGGTGGGAGGCCGCCCTCATCTTTGTCGTGCTGGTGGTGGGAGGCCGCCCTCATCTTTGTGGTGCTGGTAGTGGGAGGCCGCCCTCATCTTTGTGGTGCTGTTAGTGGGAGGCCGCCCTCATCTTTGTATTGCTGGTGGTGGGAGGCCCCCTCATCTTTGTGGTGCTGGTAGTGGGAGGCCGCCCTCATCTTTGTGGTGCTGTTAGTGGGAGGCCGCCCTCATCTTTGTATTGCTGGTGGTGGGAGGCCCCCTCATCTTTGTGGTGCTGGTAGTGGAAGGCCGCCCTCATCTTTGTGGTGCTGGTGGTGGGCGTCTGCCGTCATCTTTGTGGTGCTGGTGGGTGGGAGGCCGCCCTCATCTTTGTGGCACTGGTGGTGGTCTTGGTTGGAGGCCGCCTTAATCTTTGTGGCTGCGGTGGTGGGAGGCCGCTCTCATATTTGTGGTGCTGGTGGTGGGAGGCCGCCCTCATCATTGTGGTGATGGTGGTGGGAGGCCGCCCTCATCTTTGTGGTGATGGTGGTGGGAGGCCGCCCTCATCTTTGTGGTGGTGGTTATAGGAGGCCGCCCTCATCTTTGTGGTGCTGGTGGTGGTGGGAGGCCGCCCTCATCTATGTGGTGCTGGTGGGTGGGAGGCCGCCCTCATCCTTGTGGTACTGATAATGGGAGGCCGCCCTCATATATGTGGTTGTGGTGGGAGGCCGCCCTCATATTTGTGGTGGTGGTGGTGGGAGGCCACCCTCATATTTGTGGTGGTGGTGGTGGGAGGCCACCCTCATATTTGTGGTGGTGGTGGGAGGCCGCCCTCATATTTGTGGTGGTGGTAGTGGGAGGCCGCCCTCATATTTGTGGTGCTGGTGGGAGGCCGCCTTCATCTTTGTGGCAGTGTTAATGGGAGGCCGCCCTCATCTTTGTGGTGGTGGGAGGCCGCCCTTATCTTTGTGGTGGTGGTGGTAGTGGGAGGCCGCTCTCATCTTTGTTGTGCTGGTGGTTGTGGTGGGAGGCCGCCCTCATCTTTGTGGTAGAGGTGGTGGGAGGCCGCTCTCATCTTTGCTGTGGTGGTGGGAGGCCGCCCTCATCTTTGTGGTGGTGGGAGGCCGCCCTTATCTTTGTGGTGGTGGTAGTGGGAGGCCGCTCTCATCTTTGTTGTGCTGGTGGTTGTGGTGGGAGGCCGCCCTCATCTTTGTGGTAGAGGTGGTGGGAGGCCGCCCTCATCTTTGCTGTGGTGGTGGGAGGCCGCCCTCATCTTTGCTGTGGTGGTGGGAGGCCGCCCTCTTCTTTGTGGGGATAGTAGTTGTCGTGGGAGGCCGCCCTTATCTTTATGGTGCTGGTGGTTGGAGGCCGCCCTCAACTTTGTGGTGCTGGAGGTGGGAGGCCGCCCTCATCTTTGTGGTACTGGTGGTGGGAGGCCGCCCTCATCTTTGTGGTGGTGATGGTGTTGGTCTTGGTTGGAGGCCGCCCTCATCTGTGTGGTGGTGAGGGGGAGGCCACCCTCATCTTTGTGGCGTTGGTGGTAGGAGGCCGCCCTCATCTTTGTGGTGATGGTGGGAGTTCGCCCTCGTCTTTGTGGTGCTAGTGGTTGTTGTTTTGGCCGCCCTCATCTTTGTGGGGCTGGTGGCGGTTGTAGGAGGCCGCCCTCATCTTTGTGGTGCTGGTGGCAGTTGTAGGAGGCCGCCCTCATCTTTGTGGTGGTACTGGTGGTGGGAGGCCGTCCTCTTCTTTGTGGTACTTGTGGTGGGAGGCCTCCCTCTTCTTTGTGGTACTGGTGGTGGAAGGCTGCCCTCATCTTTTTGGTGGTGGTAGGTGGGGGGCCGCCCCATCTTTGTGGTGGTACTGGTGGTGGGAGGCCGCCCCATCTTTGTGGTGGTACTGGTGGTGGGAGGCCGCCCTCATCTTTGTGGTGCTGGTGGTGGGAGGCCGCCCTCATCTTTGTGGTGGTAGTGGTGGTGGGAGGCCACCCTCATCTTTGTGGTGGTACTGGTAGTGGGAGGCCGCCCTCATCTTTGTGGTGGTAGTGGTGGTGGGAGGCCACCCTCATCTTTGTGGTGGTACTGGTAGTGGGAGGCCGTCCTCATCTTTGTGGTGCTGATGGTGAGAGGCCGCCCTCATCTTTGTAGTCGTGGTGTTGGACGGCCGCAATTATCTTTGTGGTGCTGGTGGTAGGAGGCCGCCCTCATCTTTGTGGTGGTGGGAGTGGGAGGCCGCCCTCATCCTTGTGGTGCTGGTGGTGGGAGGCCGCCCTCATCTTTGTGGTGCTGGTGGTAGGAGGCCGCCCTCATCTTTGTGGTGCTGGTGGTGGGAGGCCGCCCTCATCTTTGTGGTGCTGGTGGTGGGAGGTCTTATAGACTGTGGGTTGGTTGGTGTTGTCGTCGTTGATCCTTCTCTACGGACAACCCAACCCACAACTCGGTAGAGTGCTTATACTAGGAGATGCTGGCTGCTTTCTCAAAGTGCTCGAAAAAGCTCTCTGCCTCTTCGGGAGCAAACAAGGGAATGTCCTTCTCCCTAACCCTAACATCTGGTGGGTGTGATACCTGGGTGGTGCTCTCTGGCAACCCATGTTCAATCCTTTGCTCAGCCAAGGTTCTATTCGCTTCTATCTGCATTTGTTTTGTTCTCTCTTTTTCTTTTTCGACCTGGGCTTTTTCTTTTTCTTGTTCCAACTCCAGTTCTCTTACTCTGGTTTTCTCTTTTTCTACTTCCAACCTGGTTTTCTCTTTTTCTACTTCCAGCCTGGTTTTCTCTTTTTCTACTTCCAGCCTGGTTTTCTCTTTTTCCTTCTCGGCTTCATTTTTCATCTGGAGTTCTAATTTCATCTTTTCCAGCTGGAACTGTCTCTCTTTGTCCTCACGCTGCATCTGGAGCTCTAACTGGAATCTCTCCAAGCTCCTATTCCGGCTACTCCTGCTACTGCGGCTACTCTTGCTGCTCCTACTTGATCCCTGGGATCTCACGTCATCCTGCCCATCATCCTCCTTTCTACTTTCAGCTCCTTCCTGGGCTCCTTGTTCTGCCGCTTCACTTCTGGCTCTCAACTGCCTCAGGATCTCATCCTTCATCCCAGCTACTTTAGATGCTTTCAACCTGATGCCACATTTTTCTGCTATTTGTTTCAATTGATCCCTCGTGCAACCTTCTAAATCCTCAGGCTTGCCTGACTCCACAAACGCTTGCACCTTATCCATCTTTGTCCTGTGAGTCTTCCCAAGAGAGAATATACACCTGCGTTCACACAGTTTATCTATTTCAGCAAGGGTGTACAAATCCACTCTTGGACAGGGTGTGGGTGTGTCAGTTCACTCTCCCGGACACAGGCCCCCAATTTCTTATAGACTGTGGGTTGGTTGGTGTTGTCGTCGTTGATCCTTCTCTACGGACAACCCAACCCACAACTCGGTAGAGTGCTTATACTAGGAGATCACCCTTGACGCTTCTGGCTCTTGGAGAGGGGCTCAACGTCACACGTTTAGGGGATGCGGCTCCAACGCTTAGCCTCGTTGTCACGTGCACACACCCACTCGAGCCGCTGTGACTCCCCACTCTCTCCTTAGATAAGATATGATCTTCTCAATCCCCTATGACTTACTAGTATTACCTCCTACCCTGTCCACAGCAGTGGTTCTTGGTTCTTTCTCTCTCCTTCTTTACTACCTCCTGGGAAGCCTCACTAGGACAAGGGCAAACACCAGCAAATTGTGACACATTTACTGGACAAAGCACATACATGATACATCCACACATATAATAATAATGAATCCTATACTCTATAATATCACAATCAGGTTGCACTCCAACACCATCAGAACTCTATTATCAGCTTATCAAGTGGTATCCTATCTCCTGGTTACCACCTGATACTATTAACCTCCTCAAGTTGGTCAAGTCTACATACACTGTTGCCCCATCAGCAAGATAATATATATATAGAAAATCAGCATTTGAATGCAATCACATATATCAGTATAAATGTTCATTGATACACAACAATGATCCATCAATCACTGTCAGTCCTGGAACGCATACATCCGTAGGTAATCCAGCCTACGACTGCAACTCTAAGCTTCAGACTAAATCACTCCTTGACATAAGAATGCAAACAGTCACTCACCTCTCACTGCGTCTTGCACGCTAATGACAACCAAACACTATCAACTCCCTATAAGTAATCCACCAGAACTTCCCCTTCCACCTCTGGAAGTTCACAACCCTAATATCCTTAGGTTCTTCCGGGCTTCACTACCAGGATCCTCTGCAGCTCCTCCAGGCTGCTATCATGAAGTTTCCTTGAGTAACTACGGTGCTTCACCCTTCTGCTAGGTTCCTCCACAGCTCTCTTGGCTGCTACACCATGAAGTTTCCCCGAGCAACTATGGTGCTTCTCCACCTCTACAGAAGCAAGTGACACTCCTCTTCACTGCTGCTTCTCCTCACAGCTCGAGGTCCTCTGCTCCCTTACCTTGGAGTCTCATCAGCTACTTCATCTGCTGGCTTCGAAGTTCTCAGCAACTTCTTCCCCAAAGACAAACCTGCAACCCATCGACGTTCCAATAAAATGTTCCCCTTTAACACATAAACAAAAAATAACCACACAATATGCTTGCCTCAAACCTCTATCTGTCCTCTACATACAGTGAGAGTGGACTCCCCCGTTTTGGGCGGGTCCATACTCCACCTCGCCTGGCGGCGGTCCTCACTCGCTGGGAGGGTCTTCCTCCATCCGGAGCCAGGCTCCCTCAGTCGTCCGCCAGCGCTCAGAGGGGGCGGACGTCGCTCCGTGTTCCTCCCTCTCCACTCTCTTATTTCAGGCTTTCTGCCTTATTAAAACATGCCTAACTTATAAATAAACATTGCTACTGTCGCTGGGCACACGACCAAACTACAAGCAATCACTATGAACTGGCGTATATCGTGCTTACCACAGATTAATTGGTCGAGGGCGCTTTCCCTCTGACGGCGTCTGGTCAGGGCGCTCCCACGGCCCACAATAATGCCTCCGGGCGGCTTAATATTCACTAATTATCGTCCACGACTTGAGACCACACGTCCCCAGCTCGATTCCACAGCTGGCACGTCTGCACACTTCTCTTCTCTTAGAGATATATCACTAGGGGTTCCCTTCTGACGGGAGCTCAACGGAGCGCGGCTTCCCCCTGCGATGTCTGGCACTCAAGTGAGGTCAAGGTCCTCCAGAAGCGAGCCTCACGCCTCCAGCAAAATGTCCACATCTCCTAGCCCGTCATTTATCTATTTTCTTCTGCATTGCCCATAATCTCAAACTGTTACACATATCCAACCAACTATTTTACATATGGATTATTACCTCAATTTTTGCTAGACCTTCTAATCAGGTCAGGCTTGCTGAATAACTCTCAAGAAGGGAGACTCGTTTCTCCTGCAGGCTGAGATCATAACAGAGGCCACCCTCATCTTTGTGGTGCTGGTGGTGGGAGGCCGCCCTCATCTTTGTGGTGCTGGTGGTAGGAGGCCGCCCTCATCTTTGTGGTGCTGGTGGTGGGAGGCCGCCCTACTCTTTGTGGTGCTGGTGGTGGGAGGCCACCCTCATCTTTGTGGTGCTGGTGGTGGGAGGCCGCCCTCATCCCTGTGGTGCTGGTGGTGGGAGGCCGCCCTCATCTTTGCTGTGGTGGTGGTGGGAGGCCGCCCTTATCTTTGTAGATGTGGTGGTGGGAGGCCGCCCTTATCTTTGTGGTGCTGGTGGTGGGATGCCGCCCTCATCTTTGTGGTGGTGGTGGTGTGAGGCCGCCCTCATCTTTGTGGTGGTGATGGTGGGAGGCCGCCCTCATCTTTGCTGTGGTGGTGGTGGTGGGAGGCCACCCTCATCTTTATGGTGCTGGTGGTGTGAGGCTGCCCTCATCTTTGTGGTGGTGATGGTGGGAGGCTGCCCTCATCTTTGCTGTGGTGGTGGTGGTGGGAGGCCCCCCTCGTCTTTGTGGCGGTGGTGGTGGTGGTGGGAGGCCGCCCTCATCTTTGTGGTGATGGTGGGGGGAGGCTCCCTCATCTTTGCAGTGGTGGTGGGAGGCCGCCCTCTTCTTTGCTGTGGTGGTGGTGGTGGGAGGCCAAACTCGTCTTTGTGGCGGTGGTGGTGGGAGGCTCCCTCATCTTTGCTGTGGTGGTGGGAGACCGCCCTCATCTTTGTGGTAGTGGTGGTCGTAGGCCGCCCTCATCTTTGCGGTGGTGGTGGGAGGCCGCCCTCATCTTTGTGGTGGTGGTGGTGGGAGGCCGCCCTCACCTTTGTGGTGCTGGTGGTGGTGGGAGGCCGCCCTCATCTTTGTGGTGGTGGTGGTGGGAGGCCGCCCTCACCTTTGTGGTGCTGGTGGTGGTGGGAGGCCGCCCTCATCTTTGTGGTTGTGGTGGTGGGAGGCCGCCCTCATCTTTGTGGTGCTGGAGGTGGGAGGCCGACCTCATCTTTGTGGTGGGAGGCCGCCCTCATCTTTGTGGTGCTGGAGGTGGGAGGCCGCCCTCATCTTTTTGGTGGTGGTGGGTGGAAGGCCGCCCTCAGTTTTGTGGTTGTGGTGGTGGGAGGCCGCCCTCATCTTTGTAGTTCTGGTGGTGGGAGGCCGCCCTCATCTTTGTGGTGGTGGTGGGAGGCCGCCCTCATCTTTGTAGTTCTGGTGGTGGGAGGCCGCCCTCATCTTTGTGGTGGTGGTGGGAGGCCGCCCTCATCTTTGTAGTTCTGGTGGTGGGAGGCCGCCTTCATCTTTGTGGTGGTGGTGGGAGGCCGCCCTCATCTATGTAGTTCTGGTGGTGGGAGGCTGCCTTCATCGTTGTGGTGGTGGTGGTGGGAGACCGTCCTCATCTTTGTGGTAGTGGTGGTGGGAGGCCGCCCTCACCTTTGTGGTGGTGGTGGGAGGCCGCCCTCATCTTTGTAGTTCTGGTGGTGGGAGGCCGCCCTCATCTTTGTAGTTCTGGTGGTGGGAGGCCGCCCTCATCTTTGTGGTGGTGGTGGTGGGAGACCGTCCTCATCTTTGTGGTAGTGGTGGTTGGAGACCGCCCTCATCTTTGTGGTGGTGGTGTGTTGGAGGCCGCCCTTATCTTTGTGGTGGTGGTAGAGGGAGGCCGCCCTCATCCTTGTGGTGCTGGTGGTGGGAGGCCGCCCTCATCTTTGTGGTAGTGGTGGTGGGAGACCGTCCTCATCTTTGTAGTGGTGGTGGTGGGAGGCCGCCCTCATCATTGTGGTGCTGGTGGTGGGAGGCCGCCCTCATCTTTGTGGTGCTGGTGGTGTGAAGCCGCCCTCATCTTTGTGGTGGTGATGGTGGGTGGCCGCCCTCATCTTTGCTGTGGTGGTGGGAGGCCGCCCTCATCTTTGTGGTAGTGGTGGTGGGAGGCCGCCCTCATCTTTGCGGTGGTGGTGGGAGGCCGCCCTCATCTTTGTGGTGGTGATGGTGGGAGGCCGCCCTCATCTTTGCGGTGGTGGTTGGAGGCCGCCCTCATCTTTGTGGTGTTGGTGGTGGGAGGCCGCCCTCATCTTTGTGGTGCTGGTGGTGGGAGGCCGCCCTCATCTTTGTGGTGCTGGTGGTGTGAGGCCGCCCTCATCTTTGTGGTGGTGATGGTGGGAGGCCGCCCTCATCTTTGCTGTGGTGGTGGGAGGCCGCCCTCATCTTTGTGGTAGTGGTGGTGGGAGGCCACGCTCATCTTTGAGGTGCTGGTGGGAGGCCGCCCTCATCTTTGTGATGGTGGTGGTGGGAGGCCGCCCTCATCTTTGTGGTGGTGGTGGTGGGAGGCCGCCCTCATCTTTGTGGTGCTGGGTGTGAGGCCGCCCTCATCTTTGTGGTGGTGGTGGTGGGAGGCCGCCCTCATCTTTGTGGTGCTGGGCGTGGGAGGCCGCCCTCATCTTTGTGGTGGTGGTGGTGGGAGGCCACCCTCATCTTTGTGGTGCTGGTGGGAGGGAGGTCACCCTCATCTTTGTGGTGCTGGTGGGAGGGAGGTCACCCTCATCTTTGTGGTGGTGGTGGTGGGAGGCCGCCCTCATCTTTGTGGTGGTGGTGGTGGGAGGCCGCCCTCATCTTTGTGGTGATGGGCGTGGGAGGCCGCCCTCATCTTTGTGGTGCTGGTGGGAGGGTGGCCACCCTCATCTTTGTGGTGCTGGTGGGAGGGAGGCCGCCCTCATCTTTGTGGTGCTGGTGGGAGGGAGGCCGCCCTCATCTTTGTGGTGCTGGTGGGAGGGAGGTCACCCTCATCTTTGTGGTGGTGGTGGTGGGAGGCCGCCCTCATCTTTGTGGTGTTGGTGGGAGGGAGGCCACCCTCATCTTTGTAGTGGTGGTGGTGGGAGGCCGCCGTCATCTTTGTGGTGCTGGTGGGAGGGAGGTCACCCTCATCTTTGTGGTGGTGGTGGTGGGAGGCCGCCCTCATCTTTGTGGTGCTGGTGGGAGGGAGGTCACCCTCATCTTTGTGGTGCTGGTGGGAGGGAGGCCGCCCTCATCTTTGTGGTGCTGGTGGGAGGGAGGTCACCCTCATCTCTGTGGTAGTGGTGGTGGGAGGCTGCCCTCATCATTGTGGTGCTGGTGGTGGGAGGCCGCCCTCATCTTTGTGGTGATGGTGGGAGGCCGCCCTCATCTTTGCGGTGGTGGTGGGAGGCCGCCCTCATCTTTGTGGTGGTGGTAGTGGGAGGCCGCTCTCATCTTTTTGGTGGTAGTGGTGGTGGGAGGCCGCCCTCATCTTTGTGGTGGTGATGGTGGGAGGCCGCTCTCGTTTTTGTGGCGGTGGTGGTGGGAGGCCGCCCTCATCTTTGCGGTGGTGGTGGGAGGCCGCCCTCATCTTTGTGGTGCTAGTGGTGGGAGGCCGCTCTCATTTTTGTGGTGGTGGTGGTGTGAGGCCGCCCTCATCTTTGTGGTGGTGATGGTGGGAGGCCTCCCTCATCTTTGCTGTGGTGGTGGGAGGCCGCTCTCATCTTTGTGGTAGTGGTGGTGGGAGGCCGCCCTCATCTTTGTGTTGCTAGTAGTGGGAGGCCGCCCTCATCTTTGTGGTGCTGGTGGTGGGAGGCCGCCCTCGTCTTTGTGGCGGTGGTGGTGGTGGTGGTGGGTGGCCGCCCTCATCTCTGTGGTGGTGGTTGTGGTGGTGGTAGGTTGCCCTCATCTTTGTGGTGGTGGTGGTGGTGGGAGGCTCCCTCGTCTTTGCTGTGGTGGTGGGAGGCCGCCCTCATCCGTGTGTCCGTGTGGTGGTGGTGGGAGGCCGCCCTCATCTTTGTGGTGGTGGTGGTGGGAGGCCACCCTCATCTTTGTGGTGGTGGTGGTGGGAGGCCGTCCTCATCTCTGTGGTGCTGGTGGGGGAGGCCGCCCTTATCTTTGTGGTGTTGGTGGTGGGAGGCCGCCCTCAACTTTGTGGTGCTGGTGGTGGGAGGCCGCCCTTATCTTTGTGGTGGTGGTGGTGGAAGGCCGCCCTCATCTTTGCGGTGGTGGTGGGAGGCCGCCCTCATCTTTGTGGTGGTGGTGGTGGGAGACCGCCCTCATCTTTGTGGTGGTGGTGGTGGGAGGCCGCCCTCATCTTTGTGGTGGTGGTGGTGGTGGGAGGCCGCCCTCATCTTTGTAGTGGTGGTGGTGGTGGGAGGCCGCCCTCATCTCTGTGGTTCTTGTGGTGGGAGGCCGCCCTCATCTTTGTTGTGGTGGTGGTGGAAGGCCGCCCTCATCTTTGTGGTGGTGGTGGTGGGAGGCCGCCCTCATCTTTGTGGTGGTGGTGGTGGGAGGCCGCCCTCACCTTTGTGGTGCTGGTGGTAGTGGCAGGCCGCCCTCATCTTTGTGGTGGTGGTGGTGGGAGGCCGCCCTCATCTTTGTGGTGGTGGTGGTGGGAGGCCGCCCTCATCTTTGTGGTGGTGGTGGTGGGAGGCCGACCTCATCTTTGTGGTGCTTGTGGTGGGAGGCCGCCCTCATCTTTGTGGTGCTGGAGGTGGGAGGCCGACCTCATCTTTGTGGTGCTTGTGGTGGGAGGCCGCCCTCATCTTTGTGGTGCTGGAGGTGGGAGGCCGCCCGCATCTTTGTGGTGCTGGAGGTGGGAGGCCGCCCTCATCTTTTTGGTGGTGGTGGGTGGAAGGCCGCCCTCATTTTTGTGGTTGTGGTGGTGGGAGGCCGCCCTCATCTTTGTAGTTCTGGTGGTGGGAGGCCGCCCTCATCTTTGTGGTGGTGGTGGGAGGCCGCCCTCATCTTTGTAGTTCTGGTGGTGGGAGGCCGCCCTCATCTTTGTGGTGGTGCTGGGAGGCCGCCCTCATCTTTGTAGTTCTGGTGGTGGGAGGCCGCCTTCATCTTTTTAGTGGTGGTGGGAGGCCGCCCTCATCTATGTAGTTCTGGTGGTGGGAGGCCGCCCTCATCTTTGTGGTGGTGGTGGTGGGAGACCGTCCTCATCTTTGTGGTAGTGGTAGTGGGAGGCCGCCCTCACCTTTGTGGTGGTGGTGGGAGGCCGCCCTCATCTTTGTAGTTCTGGTGGTGGGAGGCCGCCCTCATCTTTGTGGTGGTGGTGGTGGGAGACCGACCTCATCTTTGTGGTAGTGGTGGTGGGAGGCCGCCTTCATCTTTGTGGTGGTGGGGGGAGGCCGCCCTCATCTTTGTAGTTCTGGTGGTGGGAGGCCGCCCTCATCTTTGTGGTGGTGGGAGACCGTCCTCATCTTTGTAGTAGTGGTGGTGGGAGGCCGCCCTCATCTTTGTGGTGGTGGTGTGTTGGAGGCCGCCCTTATCTTTGTGGTGGTGGTAGTGGGAGGCCGCCCTCATCTTTGTAGCTCTGGTGGTGGGAGGCCGCCCTCATCTTTGTGGTGGTGGTGTGTTGGAGGCCGCCCTTATCTTTGTGGTGGTGGTAGTGGGAGGCCGCCCTCATCCTTGTGGTGCTGGTGTTGGGAGGCCGCCCTCATCTTTGTGGTAGTGGTGGTGGGAGACCGTCCTCATCTTTGTGGTGGTGGTGTTGGGAGGCCGCCCTCATCTTTGTGGTGCTGGTGGTGGGAGGCCGCCCTCATCTTTGTGGTGCTGGTGGTGTGAGGCCGCCCTCATCTTTGTGGTGGTGATGGTGGGAGGCCGCCCTCATCTTTGCTGTGGTGGTGGGAGGCCGCCCTCATCTTTGTGGTAGTGGTGGTGGGAGGCCACGCTCATCTTTGAGGTGCTGGTGGGAGGCCGCCCTCATCTTTGTGGTGGTGGTGGTGGAAGGCCGCCCTCATCTTTGTGGTGGTGGTGGTGGGAGGCCGCCCTCATCTTTGTGGTGCTGGGTGTAAGGCCGCCCTCATCTTTGTGGTGGTGGTGGTGGGAGGCCGCCCTCATCTTTGTGGTGCTGGGCGTGGGAGGCCGCCCTCATCTTTGCGGTGGTGGTGGGAGGCCGCCCTCATCTTTGTGGTGCTGGTGGGAGGGAGGCCACCCTCATCTTTGTGGTGATGGTGGGAGGGAGGTCACCCTCATCTTTGTGGTGGTGGTGGTGGAAGCCGCCCTCATCTTTGTGGTGCTGGTTGGAGGGAGGCCACCCTCATCTTTGTGGTGCTGGTGGGAGGGAGGTCACCCTCATATTTGTGGTGCTGGTGGGAGGGAGGTCACCCTCATCTTTGTGGTGGTGGTGGTGGGAGGCTGCCCTCATCTTTCTGGTGGTGGTGGTGGGAGGCCGCCCTCATCTTTGTGGTGATGGGCGTGGGAGGCCGCCCTCATCTTTGTGGTGCTGGTGGGAGGGTGGCCGCCCTCATCTTTGTGGTGCTGGTGGGAGGGAGGCCGCCCTCATCCTTGTGGTGCTGGTGGGAGGGAGGCCGCCCTCATCTTTGTGGTGCTGGTGGGAGGGAGGTCACCCTCATCTTTGTGGTGGTGGTTGTGGGAGGCCGCCCTCATCTTTGTGGTGTTGGTGGGAGGGAGGCCACCCTCATCTTTGTAGTGGTGGTGGTGGGAGGCCGCCGTCATCTTTGTGGTGCTGGTGGGAGGGAGGTCACCCTCATCTTTGTGGTGGTGGTGGTGGGAGGCCGCCCTTATCTTTGTGGTGCTGGTGGGAGGGAGGTCACCCTCATCTTTGTGGTGCTGGTGGGAGGGAGGCCGCCCTCATCTTTGTGGTGGTGGTGGTGGGAGGCCGCCCTCATCTTTGTGGTGCTGGTGGGAGGGAGGTCACCCTCATCTTTGTGGTGCTGGTGGGAGGGAGGTCACCCTCATCTTTGTGGTAGTGGTGGTGGGAGGCAGCCCTCATCATTGTGGTGCTGGTGGTGGGAGGCCGCCCTCATCTTTGTGGTGATGGTGGGAGACCGCCCTCATCTTTGCGGTGGTGGTGGGAGGCCGCCCTCATCTTTGTGGTGGTGGTGGTGGGAGGCCGCTCTCATCTTTTGGTGGTGGTGGTGGGAGGCCGCCCTCATCTTTGTGGTGCTGGTGGTGGGAGGCCGCCGTCATCTTTGCGGTGGTGGTGGGAGGCCGCCCTCATCTTTGTGGTGGTGGTGGTGGGTGGCCGCTCTCATCTTTGTAGTGGTGGTGGTGGGAGGCCGCCCTCATCTTTGTGGTGCTGGTGGTGGGAGGCCGCTCTCATCTTTGTGGTGCTGGTGGTGGGAGGCCGCCCTCATCGTTGTGGTGCTGGTGGTGGAAAGCCGCCCTCATCTTTGTGGTGCTGGTGGTGGGAGGTCGCCTTCATCTTTGTGGTGCTGGTGGTGGGAGGCCACCCTCATCTTTGTGTTGCTGGTGGTGGGAAGCCGCCCTCATCTTTGTGGCGGTGGTGGTGGGAGGCCGCCCTCATCTTTGTGGTGATGGTGGTGTGAGGCCGCCCTCATCTTTGTGGTGGTGATGGTGGGAGGCCGCCCTCATCTTTGCGGTGGTGGTGGGAGGCCGCCCTCATCTTTGTGGTGCTGGTGGGAGGGAGGCCACCCTCATCTTTGTGGTGGTGGTGGTGGGAGGCCGCCCTCATCTTTGCTGTGGTGGTGGGAGGCCGCCCTCATCTTTGTGGTAGTGGTGGTGGGAGGCCACGCTCATCTTTGAGGTGCTGGTGGGAGGCCGCCCTCATCTTTGTGGTGGTGGTGGTGGAAGGCCGCCCTCATCTTTGTGGTGGTGGTGGTGGGAGGCCGCCCTCATCTTTGTGGTGCTGGGTGTGAGGCCGCCCTCATCTTTGTGGTGGTGGTGGTGGGAGGCCGCCCTCATCTTTGTGGTGCTGGGCGTGGGAGGCCGCCCTCATCTTTGCGGTGGTGGTGGGAGGCCGCCCTCATCTTTGTGGTGCTGGTGGGAGGGAGGCCACCCTCATCTTTGTGGTGATGGTGGGAGGGAGGTCACCCTCATCTTTGTGGTGGTGGTGGTGGAAGCCGCCCTCATCTTTGTGGTGCTGGTGGGAGGGAGGCCACCCTCATCTTTGTGGTGCTGGTGGGAGGGAGGTCACCCTCATCTTTGTGGTGCTGGTGGGAGGGAGGTCAGCCTCATCTTTGTGGTGGTGGTGGTGGGAGGCTTCCCTCATCTTTGTGGTGGTGGTGGTGGGAGGCCGCCCTCATCTTTGTGGTGATGGGCGTGGGAGGCCGCCCTCATCTTTGTGGTGCTGGTGGGAGGGTGGCCGCCCTCATCTTTGTGGTGCTGGTGGGAGGGAGGCCGCCCTCATCTTTGTGGTGCTGGTGGGAGGGAGGCCGCCCTCATCTTTGTGGTGCTGGTGGGAGGGAGGTCACCCTCATCTTTGTGGAGGTGGTGGTGGGAGGCCGCCCTCATCTTTGTGGTGTTGGTGGGAGGGAGGCCACCCTCATCTTTGTAGTGGTGGTGGTGGGAGGCCGCCGTCATCTTTGTGGTGCTGGTGGGAGGGAGGTCACCCTCATCTTTGTGGTGGTGGTGGTGGGAGGCCGCCCTCATCTTTGTGGTGCTGGTGGGAGGGAGGTCACCCTCATCTTTGTGGTGCTGGTGGGAGGGAGACCGCCCTCATCTTTGTGGTGGTGGTGGTGGGAGGCCGCCCTCATCTTTGTGGTGCTGGTGGGAGGGAGGTCACCCTCATCTTTGTGGTGCTGGTGGGAGGGACGTCACCCTCATCTTTGTGGTAGTGGTGGTGGGAGGCATCCCTCATCATTGTGGTGCTGGTGGTGGGAGGCCGCCCTCATCTTTGTGGTGATGGTGGGAGGCCGCCCTCATCTTTGCGGTGGTGGTGGGAGGCCGCCCTCATCTTTGTGGTGGTGGTGGTGGGAGGCCGCTCTCATCTTTTTGGTGGTGGTGGTGGGAGGCCGCCCTCATCTTTGTGGTGCTGGTGGTGGGAGGCCGCCGTCATCTTTGCGGTGGTGGTGGGAGGCCGCCCTCATCTTTGTGGTGGTGGTGGTGGGAGGCCGCTCTCATCTTTGTAGTGGTGGTGGTGGGAGGCCGCCCTCATCTTTGTGGTGCTGGTGGTGGGAGGCCGCTCTCATCTTTGTGGTGCTGGTGGTGGGAGGCCGCCCTCATCGTTGTGGTGCTGGTGGTAGGAGGCCGCCCTCATCTTTGTGGTGCTGGTGGTGGGAGGCCGCCTTCATCTTTGTGGTGCTGGTGGTGGGAGGCCGCCCTCATCTTTGTGGTGCTGGTGGTGGGAAGCCGCCCTCATCTTTGTGGCGGTGGTGGTGGGAGGCCGCCCTCATCTTTGTGGTGATGGTGGTGTGAGGCCGCCCTCATCTTTGTGGTGGTGATGGTGGGAGGCCGCCCTCATCTTTGCTGTGGTGGTGGGAGGCCGCCCTCATCTTTGTGGTAGTGGTGGTGGGAGGCCACCCTCATCTTTGAGGTGCTGGTGGGAGGCCGCTCTCATCTTTGTGGTGGTGGTGGTGGGAGGCTGCCCTCATCTTTGTGGTGGTGGTGGTGGGATGCCGCCCTCATCTTTGTGGTGCTGGGTGTGAGGCCGCCCTCATCTTTGTGGTGGTGGTGGTGGGAGGCCGCCCTCATCTTTGTGGTGCTGGGTGTGGGAGGCCGCCCTCATCTTTGTGGTGGTGGTGGTGGGAGGCCGCCCTCATCTTTGTGGTGCTGGTGGGAGGGAGGCCGCCCTCATCTTTGTGGTGCTGGTGAGAGGGAGGTCACCCTCATCTTTGTGGTGGTGGTGGTGGGAGGCCGCCCTCATCTTTGTGGTGCTGGTGGGAGGGAGGCCGTCCTCATCTTTGTGGTGCTGGTGGGAGGGAGGCCACCCTTATCTTTGTGGTGGTGGTGGGAGGGAGGTCACCCTCATCTTTGTGGTGGTGGTGGTGGGAGGCCGCCCTCATCTTTGTGGTGCTGGGTGTGGGAGGCCGCCCTCATCTTTGTGGTGGTGGTGGTGGTGGTGGGAGGCCGCCCTCATCTTTGTGGTGCTGGGTGTGGGAGGCCGCCCTCATCTTTGTGGTGGTGGTGGTGGGAGGCCACCCTCATCTTTGTGGTGGTGGTGGAGGGAGGCCGTCCTCATCTTTGTGGTGCTGGTGGGAGGGAGGCCACCCTCATCTTTGTGGTGGTGGTGGGAGGGAGGTCACCCTCATCTTTGTGGTGGTGGTGGTGGGAGGCCGCCCTCATCTTTGTGGTGCTGGTGGGAGGGAGGTCACCCTCATCTTTGTGGTGGTGGTGGTGGGAGGCCGCCCTTATCTCTGTGGTGGTGCTGGTGGGAGGGAGGCCGCCCTCATCTTTGTGGTGGTGGTGGTGGGAGGCCGCCCTCATCTTTGTGGTGCTGGTGGGAGGGAGGCCGCCCTCATCTTTGTTGTGGTGGTGGTGGGAGGCCGCCCTCATCTTTCTGGTGCTGGTGGGAGGGAGGCCGCCCTTATCTTTGTGGTGGTGATGGGAGGGAGGTCACCCTCATCTTTGTGGTGGTGGTGGGAAGGAGGTCACCCTCATCTTTGTGGTGGTGGTGGTGGGAGGCCGCCCTCATCTTTGTGGTGCTGGTGGGAGGGAGGCCGCCCTCATCTTTGTGGTGCTGGTGGGAGGGAGGTCACCCTCATCTTTGTGGTGCTGGTGGGAGGGAGGTCACCCTCATCTTTGTGGTGCTGGTGGGAGGGAGGTCACCCTCATCTTTGTGGTGCTGGTGGGAGGGAGGTCACCCTCATCTTTGTGGTGGTGGTGGTGGGAGGCCGCCCTCATCTTTGTGGTGCTGGTGGTGGAGGGAGGCCGCCCTCATCTTTGTGGTGCTGGTGGGAGGGAGGCCACCCTCATCTTTGTGGTGGTGGTGGTGGGAGGCCGCCCTCATCTTTGTGGTGGTGGTGGTGGTGGGAGGCCGCCCTCATCTTTGTGGTGGTGGTGGTGCGAGGCCACCCTCATCTTTGTGGTGCTGGTGGTGGGAGGCCACCCTCATCTTTGTGGTGGTGGTGGTGGGAGGCCGCCCTCATCTTTGTGGTGCTGGTGGGAGGCCACCCTCATCTTTGTGGTGGTGGTGGTGGGAGGCCGCCCTCATCTTTGTGGTGCTGGTGGGAGGGAGGTCACCCTCATCTTTGTGGTGGTGGTGGTGGTGGGAGGCCGCCCTCATCTTTGTGGTGCTGGTGGGAGGGAGGTCACCCTCATCTTTGTGGTGGTGGTGGTGGGAGGCCGCCCTCATCTTTGTGGTGGTGGTGGTGGTGGGAGGCCACCCTCATCTTTGTGGTGTTGGTGGTGGGAAGCCACCCTCATCTTTGTGGTGGTGGTGGTGGGAGGCCGCCCTCATCTTTGTCGTGCTGGTGGGAGGGAGGTCACCCACATCTTTGGTGGTGGTGGTGGTGGGAGGCCACCCTCATCTTTGTGGTGGTGGTGGTGGGAGGCCGCCCTCATCTTTGTGGTGCTGGTGGTGGGAGGCCACCCTCATCTTTGTGGTACTGGTGTTGGGAGGCCGCCCTCATCTTTGTGGTGCTGGTGGTGGGAGGCCGCCCTCATCTTTGTGGTGCTGGTGGGAGGCCACCCTCATCTCTGTGGTGGTGGTGGTGGGAGGCCGCCCTCATCTTTGTGGTGCTGGTGGGAGGGAGGTCACCCTCATCTTTGTGGTGGTGGTGGTGGGAGGCCGCCCTCATCTTTGTGGTGCTCGTGGGAGGGAGGTCACCCTCATCTTTGTGGTGGTGGTGGTGGGAGGCCGCCCTCATCTTTGTGGTGCTGGGTGTGGGAGGCCGCCCTCATCTTTGCTGTGGTGGTGGGAGGCCGCCCTCATCTTTGTGGTAGTGGTGGTGGGAGGCCACCCTCATCTTTGAGGTGCTGGTGGGAGGCCGCTCTCATCTTTGTGGTGGTGGTGGTGGGAGGCTGCCCTCATCTTTGTGGTGGTGGTGGTGGGAGGCCGCCCTCATCTTTGTGGTGCTGGGTGTGAGGCCGCCCTCATCTTTGTGGTGGTGGTGGTGGGAGGCCGCCCTCATCTTTGTGGTGCTGGGTGTGGGAGGCCGCCCTCATCTTTGTGGTGGTGGTGGTGGGAGGCCGCCCTCATCTTTGTGGTGCTGTTGGGAGGGAGGCCGCCCTCATCTTTGTGGTGCTGGTGAGAGGGAGGTCACCCTCATCTTTGTGGTGGTGGTGGTGGGAGGCCGCCCTCATCTTTGTGGTGCTGGTGGGAGGGAGGCCGTCCTCATCTTTGTGGTGCTGGTGGGAGGGAGGCCACCCTTATCTTTGTGGTGGTGGTGGGAGGGAGGTCACCCTCATCTTTGTGGTGGTGGTGGTGGGAGGCCGCCCTCATCTTTGTGGTGCTGGGTGTGGGAGGCCGCCCTCATCTTTGTGGTGGTGGTGGTGGTGGTGGTGGGAGGCCGCCCTCATCTTTGTGGTGCTGGGTGTGGGAGGCCGCCCTCATCTTTGTGGTGGTGGTGGTGGGAGGCCACCCTCATCTTTGTGGTGGTGGTGGAGGGAGGCCGTCCTCATCTTTGTGGTGCTGGTGGGAGGGAGGCCACCCTCATCTTTGTGGTGGTGGTGGGAGGGAGGTCACCCTCATCTTTGTGGTGGTGGTGGTGGGAGGCCGCCCTCATCTTTGTGGTGCTGGTGGGAGGGAGGCCACCCTCATCTTTGTGGTGGTGGTGGTGGGAGGCCGCCCTTATCTTTGTGGTGGTGCTGGTGGGAGGGAGGCCGCCCTCATCTTTGTGGTGGTGGTGGTGGGAGGCCGCCCTCATCTTTGTGGTGCTGGTGGGAGGGAGGCCGCCCTCATCTTTGTGGTGGTGGTGGTGGGAGGCCGCCCTCATCTTTCTGGTGCTGGTGGGAGGGAGGCCGCCCTTATCTTTGTGGTGGTGATGGGAGGGAGGTCACCCTCATCTTTGTGGTGGTGGTGGGAGGGAGGTCACCCTCATCTTTGTGGTGGTGGTGGTGGGAGGCCGCCCTCATCTTTGTGGTGCTGGTGGGAGGGAGGCCGCCCTCATCTTTGTGGTGCTGGTGGGAGGGAGGTCACCCTCATCTTTGTGGTGCTGGTGGGAGGGAGGTCACCCTCATCTTTGTGGTGCTGGTGGGAGGGAGGTCACCCTCATCTTTGTGGTGCTGGTGGGAGGGAGGTCACCCTCATCTTTGTGGTGGTGGTGGTGGGAGGCCGCCCTCATCTTTGTGGTGCTGGTGGTGGAGGGAGGCCGCCCTCATCTTTGTGGTGCTGGTGGGAGGGAGGCCACCCTCATCTTTGTGGTGGTGGTGGTGGGAGGCCGCCCTCATCTTTGTGGTGGTGGTGGTGGTGGGAGGCCGCCCTCATCTTTGTGGTGGTGGTGGTGCGAGGCCACCCTCATCTTTGTGGTGCTGGTGGTGGGAGGCCACCCTCATCTTTGTGGTGGTGGTGGTGGGAGGCCGCCCTCATCTTTGTGGTGCTGGTGGGAGGCCACCCTCATCTTTGTGGTGGTGGTGGTGGGAGGCCGCCCTCATCTTTGTGGTGCTGGTGGGAGGGAGGTCACCCTCATCTTTGTGGTGGTGGTGGTGGGAGGCCGCCCTCATCTTTGTGGTGCTGGTGGGAGGGAGGTCACCCTCATCTTTGTGGTGGTGGTGGTGGGAGGCCGCCCTCATCTTTGTGGTGGTGGTGGTGGTGGGAGGCCACCCTCATCTTTGTGGTGTTGGTGGTGGGAAGCCACCCTCATCTTTGTGGTGGTGGTGGTGGGAGGCCGCCCTCATCTTTGTCGTGCTGGTGGGAGGGAGGTCACCCTCATCTTTGGTGGTGGTGGTGGTGGGAGGCCACCCTCATCTTTGTGGTGGTGGTGGTGGGAGGCCGCCCTCATCTTTGTGGTGCTGGTGGTGGGAGGCCACCCTCATCTTTGTGGTACTGGTGGTGGGAGGCCGCCCTCATCTTTGTGGTGCTGGTGGTGGGAGGCCGCCCTCATCTTTGTGGTGCTGGTGGGAGGCCACCCTCATCTTTGTGGTGGTGGTGGTGGGAGGCCGCCCTCATCTTTGTGGTGCTGGTGGGAGGGAGGTCACCCTCATCTTTGTGGTGGTGGTGGTGGGAGGCCGCCCTCATCTTTGTGGTGCTCGTGGGAGGGAGGTCACCCTCATCTTTGTGGTGGTGGTGGTGGGAGGCCGCCCTCATCTTTGTGGTGGTGGTGGTGGGAGGCCACCCTCATCTTTGTGGTGCTGGTGGTGGGAGGCTACCCTCATCTTTGTGGTGGTGGTGGTGGGAGGCCGCCCTCATCTTTGTGGTGCTGGTGGGAGGGAGGTCACCCTCATCTTTGGTGGTGGTGGTGGTGGTGGGAGGCCACCCTCATCTTTGTGGTGGTGGTGGTGGGAGGCTGCCCTCATCTTTGTGGTGCTGGTGGTGGGAGGCCACCCTCATCTTTGTGGTACTGGTGGTGGGAGGCCGCCCTCATCTTTGTGGTACTGGTGGTGGGAGGCCGCCCTCATCTTTGTGGTACTGGTGGTGGGAGGCCTCCCTCATCTTTGTGGTACTGGTGGTGGGAGGCCGCCCTCATCTTTGTGGTACTGGTGGTGGGAGGCCTCCCTCATCTTTGTGGTACTGGTGGTGGGAGGCCTCCCTCATCTTTGTGGTACTTGTGGTGGGAGGCCTCCCTCATCTTTGTGGTACTGGTGGTGGGAGGCCGCCCTCATCTTTGTGGTGATGGTGGTGTGAGGCCGCCCTCATCTTTGTGGTGGTGATGGTGGGAGGCCGCCCTCATCTTTGCTGTGGTGGTGGGAGGCCGCCCTCATCTTTGTGGTAGTGGTGGTGGGAGGCCACCCTCATCTTTGAGGTGCTGGTGGGAGGCCGCCCTCATCTTTGTGGTGGTAGTGGTGGGAGGCTGCCCTCATCTTTGTGGTGGTGGTGGTGGGAGGCCGCCCTCATCTTTGTGGTGCTGGGTGTGAGGCCGCCCTCATCTTTGTGGTGGTGGTGGTGGGAGGCCGCCCTCATCTTTGTGGTGCTGGGTGTGGGAGGCCGCCCTCATCTTTGTGGTGGTGGTGGTGGGAGGCCGCCCTCATCTTTGTGGTGCTGGTGGGAGGGAGGCCGCCCTCATCTTTGTGGTGGTGGAGGTGGGAGGCCGCCCTCATCTTTGTGGTGCTGGTGGGAGGGAGGCCGCCCTCATCTTTGTGGTGGTGGTGGGAGGGAGGTCACCCTCATCTTTGTGGTGGTGGGAGGGAGGTCACCCTCATCTTTGTGGTGGTGGAGGTGGGAGGCCGCCCTCATCTTTGTGGTGCTGGTGGGAGGGAGGCCGCCCTCATCTTTGTGGTGGTGGTGGGAGGGAGGTCACCCTCATCTTTGTGGTGGTGGTGGTGGGAGGCCGCCTTTATCTTTGTGGTGCTGGTGGTGGAGGGAGGCCGCCCTCATCTTTGTGGTGGTGGTGGTGGGAGGCCGCCCTCATCTTTGTGGTGCTGGTGGGAGGGAGGCCGCCCTCTTCTTTGGTGGTGGTGGTGGAGGGAGGCCACCCTCATCTTTGTGGTGGTGGTGGTGGGAGGCCGCCCTCATCTTTGTGGTGCTGGTGGTGGGAGGCCACCCTCATCTTTGTGGTACTGGTGGTGGGAGGCCGCCCTCATCTTTGTGGTGCTGGTGGTGGGAGGCCGCCCTCATCTTTGTGGTGCTGGTGGGAGGTCACCCTCATCTTTGTGGTGGTGGTGGTGGGTGGCCGCCCTCATCTTTGTGGTGCTGGTGGGAGGGAGGTCACCCTCATCTTTGTGGTGGTGGTGGTGGGAGGCCGCCCTCATCTTTGTGGTGCTGGTGGGAGGGAGGTCACCCTCATCTTTGTGGTGGTGGTGGTGGGAGGCCGCCCTCATCTTTGTGGTGGTGGTGGTGGGAGGCCACCCTTATCTTTGTGGTGCTGGTGGTGGGAGGCTACCCTCATCTTTGTGGTGGTGGTGGTGGGAGGCCGCCCTCATCTTTGTGGTGCTGGTGGGAGGGAGGTCACCCTCATCTTTGGTGGTGGTGGTGGTGGTGGTGGGAGGCCACCCTCATCTTTGTGGTGGTGGTGGTGGGAGGCCGCCCTCATCTTTGTGGTACTGGTGGTGGGAGGCCTCCCTCATCTTTGTGGTACTGGTGGTGGGAGGCCGCCCTCATCTTTGTCGTACTGGTGGTGGGAGGCCTCCCTCATCTTTGTGGTACTGGTGGTGGGAGGCCTCCCTCATCTTTGTGGTACTGGTGGTGGGAGGCCTCCCTCATCTTTGTGGTACTGGTGGTGGGAGGCCGACCTCATCTTTGTGGTGATGGTGGTGTGAGGCCGCCCTCATCTTTGTGGTGGTGATGGTGGGAGGCCGCCCTCATCTTTGCTGTGGTGGTGGGAGGCCTCCCTCATCTTTGTGGTACTGGTGGTGGGAGGCCGCCCTCATCTTTGTGGTGATGGTGGTGTGAGGCCGCCCTCATCTTTGTGGTGGTGATGGTGGGAGGCCGCCCTCATCTTTGCTGTGGTGGTGGGAGGCCGCCCTCATCTTTGTGGTAGTGGTGGTGGGAGGCCACCCTCATCTTTGAGGTGCTGGTGGGAGGCCGCCCTCATCTTTGTGGTGGTGGTGGTGGAAGGCTGCCCTCATCTTTGTGGTGGTGGTGGTGGGAGGCCGCCCTCATCTTTGTAGTGCTGGGTGTGAGGCCGCCCTCATCTTTGTGGTGGTGGTGGGAGGCCGCCCTCATCTTTGTGGTGCTGGGTGTGGGAGGCCGCCCTCATCTTTGTGGTGGTGGTGGTGGGAGGCCGCCCTCATCTTTGTGGTGCTGGTGGGAGGGAGGCCGCCGTCATCTTTGTGGTGCTGGTGGGAGGGAGATCACCCTCATCTTTGTGGTGGTGGTGGGAGGGAGGTCACCCTCATCTTTGTGGTGGTGGTGGTGGGAGGCCGCCCTCATCTTTGTGGTGCTGGTGGGAGGGAGGCCGTCCTCATCTTTGTGGTGCTGGTGGGAGGGAGGCCACCCTCATCTTTGTGGTGGTGGTGGTGGGAGGCCGCCCTCATCTTTGTGGTGGTGGTGGTGGGAGGCCGCCCTCATCTTTGTGGTGCTGGTGGGAGGGAGGCCACCCTCATCTTTGTGGTGGTGGTGGTGGGAGGCCGCCCTTATCTTTGTGGTGGTGCTGGTGGGAGGGAGGCCGCCCTCATCTTTGTGGTGGTGGTGGTGGTGGGAGGCCGCCCTAATCTTTGTGGTGCTGGTGGGAGGGAGGCCGCCCTCATCTTTGTGGTGGTGGTGGTGGGAGGCCGCCCTCATCTTTCTGGTGCTGGTGGGAGGGAGGCCGCCCTCATCTTTGTGGTGGTGATGGGAGGGAGGTCACCCTCATCTTTGTGGTGGTGGTGGGAGGGAGGTCACCCTCATCTTTGTGGTGGTGGTGGTGGGAGGCCGCCCTCATCTTTGTGGTGCTGGTGGGAGGAAGGCCGCCCTCATCTTTGTGGTGGTGGTGGGAGGGAGGTCACCCTCATCTTTGTGGTGCTGGTGGGAGGGAGGTCACCCTCATCTTTGTGGTGCTGGTGGGAGGGAGGTCACCCTCATCTTTGTGGTGGTGGTGGTGGTGGGAGGCCGCCCTTATCTTTGTGGTGCTGGTGGTGGAGGGAGGCCGCCCTCATCTTTGTGGTGCTGGTGGGAGGGAGGCCACCCTCATCTTTGTGGTGGTGGTGGTGGTGGGAGGCCGCCCTCATCTTTGTGGTGGTGGTGGTGGGAGGCCGCCCTCATCTTTGTGGTGGTGGTGGTGGGAGGCCACCCTCATCTTTGTGGTGCTGGTGGTGGGAGGCCACCCTCATCTTTGTGGTGGTGGTGGTGGGAGGCCGCCCTCATCTTTGTGGTGCTGGTGGGAGGCCACCCTCATCTGTGTGGTGGTGGTGGTGGAAGGCCGCCCTCATCTTTGTGGTGCTGGTGGGAGGGAGGTCACACTCATCTTTGTGGTGGTGGTGGTGGGAGGCCGCCCTCATCTTTGTGGTGGTGGTGGTGGGAGGCCACCCTCATCTTTGTAGTGGTGGTGGTGGTAGGCCGCCCTCATCTTTGTGGTGGTGGTGGTGGGAGGCCACCCTCATCCTTGTGGTGCTGGTGGTGGGAGGCCACCCTCATCTTTGTGGTGGTGGTGGTGGGAGGCCGCCGTCATCTTTGTGGTGCTGGTGGGAGGCCGCCCTCATCTTTGTGGTGGTGGTGGTGGAAGGCCGCCCTCATCTGTGTGGTGGTGGTGGTGGAAGGCCGCCCTCATCTTTGTGGTGCTGGTGGGAGGGAGGTCACCCTCATCTTTGTGGTGGTGGTGGTGGGAGGCCGCCCTCATCTTTGTGGTGCTGGTGGGAGGGAGGTCACCCTCATCTTTGTGGTGGTGGTGGTGGGAGGCCGCCCTCATCTTTGTGGTGGTGGTGGTGGGAGGCCGCCCTCATCTTTGTCGTGCTGGTGGGAGGGAGGTCACCCTCATCTTTGGTGGTGGTGGTGGTGGGAGGCCACCCTCATCTTTGTGGTGGTGGTGGTAGGAGGCCGCCCTCATCTTTGTGGTGCTGGTGGTGGGAGGCCACCCTCATCTTTGTGGTTCTGGTGGGAGGCCACACTCATCTTTGTGGTGGTGGTGGTGGGAGGCCGCCCTCATCTTTGTGGTGCTGGTGGGAGGGAGGTCACCCTCATCTTTGTGGTGGTGGTGGTGGGAGGTCACCCTCATCTTTGTGGTGGTGGTGGTGGGAGGCCGCCCTCATCTTTGTGGTGCTGGTGGTGGGAGGCCGCCCTCATCTTTGTGGTGCTGGTGGGAGGCCACCCTCATCTTTGTGGTGGTG